>NC_068982.1:191676945-191683495 GCF_001194135.2 Octopus bimaculoides | reverse complement strand
TATGTTTCCTTTTCTTTATTACTGGACTGGTGGCAGGTGTATAGGTTATTTCCTCGTTAAAACCACTATCTTTTAGAGCCTTATTATATACTGGGGCAACACTATTAAAAATGTCCCTATCAGAGGAGAGGCTAGAAATTCTTTTACTAATGTTTACTGATAGGACTTGCTTTCTATATTGTATCTATGTACAAGTTTTTTTTTATCTCTCTATACTTTTTACTTAGATTTCTTATATATTTTTTATATATTTATAGAGATAATGTTTTGTATATTTTTCACACATATTTTTCCCCCCCTCCACCCTGTGTATTTTTTTGTTTTTTCCTGTGCGTCTATAGACGCGTACCTGAAACCTTATGTGTGCGGGTACGTGCGTGTATAGATGTATGTGCGTGTATGTGAGAATATGCGCATATAGATGCGTTTTGCCCTTATAGCTTTTTCACACCTTTTTCTGTAGTTTACTTTTAGCCCTGTGTTTTTTTCTTGAGCATGTGTGTATATTTACATGTGTCTGGACCTTTTTTGCGCGCGCGTATGTATGGGTGCAGGCATGTTGTGTGCGTGTGTGTGGGTGTGTATGCGGGTATACCCGTGTATGCGGCTATATATATGTGTATATATATCTGTGTGTGTGTGTGTGTGTGTGTATATATATTTGGCGAATGTGTGGGTGAGCATGTGTGTGTTTCAAGCGAGGGTGGATGAGTATATACATATAGGAACATGTATGGATTGGTGCACTTACGCGATCGCTATGGACCTTTTTACTCCCTTACCTTTACTCCTTCCCCTTACTTAGTGGTCATTCTAATAGCTGTTTTGTCTTAATAACAGTCAATCACACAATAATTTCCCTTTGTTTAACGGTCATTTTCATAGGGATTTTCAATGGCCAGATAACATCTTCACATGTCTATCCCTTTTGCTTTAAACTAGCTATATCCAACCCAGGTATTTTACCTGTTGTGTGTTCAGACTGGCCAGTTCTGGCCTCTACCCTACAAAGTCATTCTAAAAATAATCAATCACCAAAATCTTGAAGTTACAAGATAATGTAGGATTAATTCAGAACAATATTAATAAATAATCCTTACATTTGACAAAATAATCAATGTTAAAGGTTTAAAGCCAGGTCGGCCCTGAGTGAGCAGGAGTTGGCCTGTGGTCAGATAGGTTTCAGCCATGCCTCCCATTACTCTACCTTTTTATTGGCCATCATCGTCTATCTGGAACTAGTTCAGTGGTTGTCAACTGTTTTTTTTTTTTTTTGATGCTCTGATCAGATCCCGAATCTGGAACTTTTTGGGGACCACAATAAAACAGGTTTTATTAAAGAAAAATTTATTCATTGGGAGAAGACTGTCAAGGCTGCATGCGGCCCTTGGAACCATTGGAGTTGAGAACCACTGAGGTTGATTGTCTTAGTTATTCATCTCTTTTCAAGACAGTAGGGTATGAATTGAAGGAGATTAGTTGCTGTTTCTAGCAGACTTAATGACTGCCTACAAGTTAATCTTGTTGGGCTGGCTGGCTGGCTGGCTGGCTGCATTGCTATTTTAACCGGAGCAGAAATTACCTTGAGGTATTTGGTTAGGAATTTAGAATTAAGTCTGGTGAGAGATTACATAATTGAGTGGAAGGTATAATTGCTGGTTTACAGGTGGAATGGTAAATATTGGGTAGGAAGGGGATGTAGATGATGGAATGACAGAAATAGCTGGGTGCCAGATTGTAGTGTGTGGGGGGGGAAGGGTTTGTTTCAAGATCAGTGTGTATGTGTGTGTGTGTGTGTGTATATATATATATATCATCATCATCATCATCGTTTAACGTCCGCTTTCCATGCTGGTATGGGTTGGACGGTTTGACAGGGACCTATGAGTCCAAGGACTGCACCATGCTGCTATGTCTGTTAGGGTTTCTATGGCTGGAATGCCCTTCTTGCAAACGTCAACCCCTTTATAGAGGTGGACGGGGAGCCCTTCCTCGTGCCACCAGCACTAATTAGGTCATGTTGATCTGGTAAGCCTACAAAGCCTGCGGAATGGGTGGGAGATACAAACTCACGTTAAATAGGGGTTGAGGGAAGAGGTAGAGCAGGTTAATGTTGCAGAGGGGGCTGCATGGCTTCCCCCATTTAGAAGAGATTGAGAATGAATTAGAAGAATTTAAAAAAAAGATAGTGGTAATAAGGGTATCTAGGTGGTACCTCAGATTACTGGGTGCATAAGATGTTATAAAGTTTAAAAGAGTGTGTGGTTGGGGTGGGGGTCGAGATAGGAGAAATGGTTGAGAAGAGAGGTAGGTTGGCAACCTCTGTAAACATTAGATGTTACTGACACATAGCTTTGGGTATGCATTCTCACACTGAATCTAATGAAGGACTGATTTAAACAATCACCTGAGGAGGTGCATTGTACACTCTGGATGCATGCTAATGACTACACAACATCTCACCAATATACTGAAGGTGTAAAAATGTGTTGAAACAATTGTAGAGATTTTAAATGTTGTTCATTCCATTTTCTATCATTCCTCTCTTTCTTGCCATATATATATATATATATGGATATATCTATGTATCTGTTAAGGGCTCTTTAGTGGTTACAGATTAGAAGCATGTAAGGAAGCCACTTTGTGATTGCTGATCTTACTAAAACAGCAGTCAAAATGAGCTTCAATCACACACGTCATAATGACATCCCCCCCCCCCCAATTCATATATGTTTTGTCTTGCACGACACTGAAATGTGTCGCATTATAACAACGTATTTCGTCATCTGCATGACTGACCTGAACCGTGTACCTCATTGTGTCTGTCCCTTGTTTATTTGGTGGAACAGTCCACTTCTCTCAATTGGGGTGTCATGTGGCCTTGAGTAACATGATACTTGGAAAACATATTAACATGATGGTCATGACTGAAAGAACAGTTTTAATGTTTGGCTCACTTGATGGTCTTCATTTTCCAAAATTTCATTGACACATATATGGCAAAACTGTATGGTGGTGGTGGTGGTGGCCATGGAGGTGATGCTGTTGAGATATCAACTGTTGACACTCCTGGCCTCTCCCCATATTTAAGTATTCCTTACTTATAATTGTTGCAGCTTCTTTTACTTTTTTTTCAATATCTGAGTCAGGAGAGAAGAATTCAATGTCTAAGGCTGGTGAGGAGGACAGGGAGGTGTCCTTAACAGGGTTTTCATCTCAGCAGCCTACCTCACACCATCCTTCATTCTATGTCACAAACTTCTTGTTTTCAAGAGGTCTTAATGAAAATCTCCCCTCAAAATATCCCGTGAATTTATGTTGCAAACCCCTTAACAATGACCGTTATTATTCTTCATTATTTCCCAAATTAGCTGCAACAAAGGTTTGAAAGAAATGAAGTTCTAGTATGTTCTGCTGGGTGTGCAATGTGAGTGTGCATACACGACAGAGTGTAAGCGTCCTGAGAGAAAAGTTGGGCATAAGAAGTATCAGTTGTGGTGTGCAAGAGAGATGACTGTGCTGATATGGTCATGTGTTGCATATGGACGAGGACAGCTGTGTGAAGAAGTGTTACACCCTAGGAGTTGAGGGAACCTGTGGAAGAAGTAAAGCACATGGGATGAGGTGGTGACGCAATGACCTTCGAATGTTGGGCCTCACAGAGACAATTCTAAGTGACTGAGCCTTTTGGAGAAGACCTGGCAAGCCAAGGGAGAGCATTTCATCTGTCTTCGTTTCTAGTCCAGGCTGACTTTGCCTGGCACTAGGCTCAATGTAATCAACTTACCCTCTTCCCTGAGATTGCTGGCCTTGTGTCAAAATTTGAAACCAATATTTTGAATCAGTTTGGAGCGGAGTTGTGGTGACTGGGGGGAGAGGCGGGAGAGGAACTGAACCCAACCCACAAACTGGATGCTTTTGATCTGAGTTAAATTTCTGCTGAATTTGACTTTTACTTTTATCATTGCAAAGTTAATGAGTGACATACAAAGGGTTTGGCCAGCTGTAGCAATCTGCCATCAAACTCTGCAGATATGCCTTGTATCATTACCTCTTTCAATGACAGCAACAGTGTTGTTACCATTCCATACAAACTTCTCCCCAACTCCATTTTTATTCTTTCTTCTACACAACCTGACATTCAAAAGGAAACGTCTCACATCTTCACATTGTGTCTGCCATGTTTCACTTCCCTTCTTCTTCTTTGATGTTCTCCCTCTCTTTTCTACCAGTAATTGCTTCCTTGGTGAAAATCTGGCTTTCTCAACATGCCTTCCATTGTATCCCTCCTTCACTCTTCTATTGTTAGACCAAATTCCTTGTAGTTCTCAGTTTCGGTCTGTTCTGTTCAGTATTCAAACCCTACCGAGGTCAATTTTACCTCTTCTTCCAGGGTCCATGAACTAAGGGTACCAGTGTTGTACTGAGGTCATTTTAATCAACTGATACTAATGTCACCTCAGTTTCTTCAAGCAAAGTCCCTGGCAGAGAATTCCAAAGGAATCTTCTAAAGGGTCCTCGCAGTGCAGCGTTCCTGTATGATCCTAGTTACCCACTCTCAAAGAGATTATCTCTTAACCCCTAAGACTCTTCTCTTTGTGGTTCAATCCATTCAATGTTCTTGAGAACTGTCTGTTGCCAAAACTATTTTGCTCATTTCTTGTAGGTCCTTCTGATCGTGTCCAGTGTTTCAATTGTGGATTGAAACTTGACCAATGGGAAGCTACTGACAATGCTTGGGATGAACACAAGAAATATAAACGGGATCAGTGTTCCTTTGTTAAGGAAAGACACAATTGCTATTTGTCTCGTCAGGTAAGCTTTCTTTCGAGTTCATTGCCTTCTGGTGTTGAGGTTAATTTTTCTCATTGAAACCTTGTTAAATTTAAAATAATGATGGCTTTTATATTTTATCTTTTGTTTCTATCATTAGATTATGGCCATGCTGGGCACAGCCATGAAGAGCCTTTATATGAATGAATTGACCCCAGCACCTTTGTTTTTTAAGCCTGGTACTTAGGCTGATGTTTTTTTTGATGAATTGCTAAATTACAGGCATCTAAATACACCAACACTGGTTGTGAAGCAGTGGTGGGAGAGAGAGAGAGAGAGACACACACACACACACACACACACACACACACACACACATTTGCTTGGAAGACTATTATTGAGTTTGAGGGTAAACTATGGACAAGATGTGACACCCCCAACAATTTTGTTATTGGGCATGGGATCTTGCAACTTGGTCCAGGACACTGATCTCATTAGTATCTACCTTTTACACTATCTCAAGGATATATTCCCTAATCTTCATGGTGCTTTGTACAGGGATGAACCTTTATTTGTTATCTATGATAATAGTAGTCTCAGTAAGGACACTTAGGAAACTCAGAAAATTTATTACAAATTATAATGTTGAATTAACTTTTGAATATAATACTAAGGTGGTTATTTTCTTAGATGTAACCCTAGACATTAAATCTGGTTTGCACCACCCCTATAGGAAGCCTGATGAAATTATTTCATATGTTAATAGACTATCCAATCATCCTACCTGTATAATAAAATCATTGGTAAAGAGTATATCTGAAAGGATAACACAATCTTCTGCTCATGTGGCTGTATTTAATAGATATGCTTATTATTATAACTCTATGTCTAAGGCAGGTTACAAGCCAAAGATTTGTTCACTCCCCTATGGCTGATAAGGCAACCTATGGTAATAAATTAGTAAATTAGCTACCAGGTGATGATTAATCTGAATATAAGGTAGTACTAGGAGGTTCTAGCGATATTAACCAATGCAATGACTTGATTAAATCGCATGGGTATGATATTAATGAACATAAGGCTAGATTGAACAGTAACTTAACCGTTTGGTCTGGTAAAAATGAATTTAGCAGTGAGAATACAATCTGTAGTCAAAGTAATAACTATAAATATTTAAATAAGAGACATCATCATCATCGTTTAATGTCCACTTTCCAGGCTGGCATGGGTTTGACAGTTTGATTGAGGACTGGTGGAACCGGATGGTAACACCAGGCTGCAATCTAATTTGGCAGAGTTTCTACAGCTGGATGCCCTTCCTAATGCCAACCACTCTGAGAGTGTAGTGCTTGCTTTTTACGTGCCACCGGCACGGGAGCCAGTCCAGTGGCACTGGCATTGACCACGCTTGAATGGTGCTTTTTATGTGCCACCAGCACAGGTGCCAGTCAGGTGGTAATGGCATCGGCCATGAGAATGGTTTCACGTGACTCAACAGGTCTTCACAAGCAAAGCATATTGCCCGACGATTGAAGAATATTCTGAAATGGGTTGATTATGCAACACTGCCACAGGCCAAGGCTACAATCTCAGTTGGCTTGCTGGGTCTTTTTTTTTACTTTCTCTCCCCTCTTCTCTCTCTCCCCCTCTTCTCTTTCTCCTTTTTTCTCTCCCCCTCTTCTCTCCCCCTCCTCTTCTCTCTCTCACCCCTCTTCTCTCTCTCCCCTCTTCTCTCTCTCTCCCCCTCTTCTCTCTCTCTCCCCCTCTTCTCTCTCTC
>NC_068982.1:191673478-191676674 GCF_001194135.2 Octopus bimaculoides | reverse complement strand
CAGTGAGACCCCTGTTTCTGTCACACTATAATCTTTCATCATCCAATTGAAGATCACCTCCTCCAATGCCCCTCTCCCTCTTGAATTTTTTTTTTTGTCTTGCAAGGTACTTGGTGACCCTATCAGTGCAGGTGCCACATAAAAGCACCCAGTCCACACTGTAAAGTGGTTGGTGTGCTTGGAAGGGCATCCAGCTGTAAAAACCTTGCCAAAACTGACCTCGTCTGTGCTTGTGCCATGTAAAAAGCCCTAAGTCCACTCTGCTGAGTGGGTGATGTTAGGAAGGGCATCCAGCTGTAAAAATCCTGCCAAAACAATCTCAGAAGCCTGCTTTAGGTTCCTGTCAAGCCGTCCCACCCATGCCAACATGGAAGGCAGATGTTAAATGATGATGATATATTTATACCCGTATCAATTGGTGCTAGATTTTTCTTCATTACTTGATGATCCTAATTTCTATTTCATTGATTTATAAACTATAAATTCTTTTTATATTCTATTAATGTATTTTATATTCTGCTTTTCTCACTTTATTCTTTCATGGTATATATTTCAAGATATATTTTATCAAATTTAATCCTTTATAAACTTATAAATACTACTTTGATCTCATATATCACTAATATTATTAATATGGATCCTTATGTTTTTATTTATAATTAATTATTTATAACTTGTAGGATTTATTATATATTTATATCCTACATCTTGTATGTAATGCTTATATTTTTTTTCATATTTTCAAATATTCTCTGATACACTTTGAAATTCTTATCATGGTCTTAATATCCTCACCATGCTCGTAATTTACATTATTCAAACATTTATGAATATATTTATCCTTCATTATTTTCTACTCTTCTGCTTGTGTCTTTTATAATTTTATACTTTTATTATTATATTCATAATTCCTTCATAATTATAATTTGGTTATGGTTGTATTTTCATTTAATTACTTTTCGGTTTTTAACTACTTTTTAATTACATTTTCTTTTTTTTATCTCTTATAAGATTTTTTGTATCTTCACTATTTACCATGTGTTTAACCTTTATCCTTTCTTAATGCATTTTATTTTTTATTGTGTATCTATTTATCTGGAAGACCACTCGTCTTCTTATTTCTCTTCTTATTTCTCCTCTGGTTCTGTTCAGTTCTTTCACCAGGCATAGTTAATCCTACTATATACACTTCATTCTATATAAATAAACTGTTTCTCTCCTTTATCTACTATTCACGGCTCCTCTCTGTTTTTTAAAGATTTCTTTGGACTCCAACTGGGTTGTACAGCTATTTAAAAAATGAAAAAAATAAAATAAAGTAACCTTATCTCCGAAGTGGGAACATGATTTCAAGGTCTCACTCCCTATTTTGCATCCCCTCCCCACTATCTTTTAACCTCCATTATCTTTTAACATCTTTCGTCTCTTAAAGATAATAAATAAAAGAGCATAACCTTATTTTTTAGAAGTTGAATGAATATTTTTATCCCCTACCCCCTAATCTTCCTACTCCTTTAAATGATCTTCACCTCCCTCCCCACTTCTGTCACCAAAATGTTTTTCCTATATTAACTAACTTGAGCGAGTGAATTCATTTTTTTGACTTATCACTGGTCAGAGAATCATGAAGTGCTACAAACTGGAATGTTTTTTTTTTTAAATGTGTAATTCGTGTATGTTCCCCTGATGAAAACGTTTTTTTCTATCGCATGATATAATGACTCCATTCACCAATAAAAAAAACTCGTTTGAAACAGCTGTAGTGAATGAGCTGTTATCCATCTGTTATTTATTATTCACCTTACTTGGAACCTGCTATTAATGTAGATCCGGAGTCTATTAAGTGCAGTCCAATTGGTGCAGTGCGTGTTCCCAAATACAGCCTTGACACTCATAATGTACTCAGTCAGGTGCAGTTAATCGTATATACAACTGGAATAATAATCCGCCTGTACTTCGGTATGTATGTATATGTTCCTCTGATTTCATTTTTTGACCCGACCCAGTGCTTTACCATTCAAGTACCTGATTCACTTCAATCCTGGACTTTTATAACACATGTGTGAGTACGTATACACACACACACACACACACACACACACACACACACACACACACACACACACACACACACACACACACACACACACACACACACACACACACACACACACACACACACACTTCATGGGACTGGGAAGCAAGTTTCTTACCACACATCCTTGCCTGTGTGTATATATATATATAACATTTATTAATATAGAACTATATACAGTATAGTGAAATAGTACTAGCTGTAATATTTTGAGAAACTTGAAAGAGAATCCTATCGGCAGATTGCCAGACACTTGTTTCAACTATATTTGATCCCTTCAGTGATGAGTACCTCTGGATATTCTGAGCTAAATTGAAAAATATTTGCACAAATCAATAAATGTTTTGTTTGTAGATTTCTGTATCAGCTCAAAGTTGGCCTTGAAACAATCTTAGATTAAAATAATGTGTGTTACATTTATAACACTGAAGTCTCTTTGGAAAGTTTCCATGGCAAAACATTGGTTAGTGTTGTTCCGTGTTTGTATATACCCTTTAGAATTTATACTGGCCATAGAAGTAGTTGTTGATAGGCTCCGTTACCTAGGTTAAACAGGTCAGTAGCGGGGGTGGATGCTCTGAGACCATAGCTGTAGAAACCTTGTCAAATCAGATCAGAACCCCCAGTTCAATCAAACTGTCCAACCCATGCTAGCATAGAAAGCAGAATGATTATCTGGCCCCAATATTCCACCTGTTTTATGTTCAAACTACCCTACAATGTTACTCTTAAAGTAATCACATCTCAAAGCTACAAAGATAATGTCTAGTTACTTCCCAACAATGTGAATGAATAAGTATTAATAATCCGAATGCCAAAGAGTTAATCCAATTCAGTGTATTTTATTGATTTAGGTCAAGGTTCCAGTCATAGCTGGCCTTCTTCAACGATGAGAAATGGTTCAGAATTTAAAAAAAAATTTTGATTTTGATTTAAAATGATATAAAATTACTATTTAGATGTGTGTGTGTGTCAATGTCACATAAAATGGATTATGAAAACAGATGCAGTACACTTTTTGTGTAAACTAACCTTGCTGTATATAATTTGTTTAAATACCAATGCATGAGGTTACTTGTAGGATTTAGGACCCCCCCCCCC
>NC_068982.1:191653545-191673131 GCF_001194135.2 Octopus bimaculoides | reverse complement strand
GTATGAGTATCTCAAGCTAAATACATGAAGCTGTGATTGCATTTTTCATCTTTTCTTTCAGTTGTGAGGGTCAGAGGCTGACCAGAACTGGGGTTCAATGAATTGACTCTACTACTTGCTTTTTCTTTAAGCCTGCTACTTATTCTTTCAGTCTCTTTTGCTGAACTGCTAAATTACAGGGACATAAACACATCAACACTGGTTGTCAAGCACACACACACACACACACACACACACACACACAATGGGTTTTGGTTGGTCCAGGGCTATAGTAGAAGACACTTGCTCAAGGTGTGATGCAGTGGGATTGAACCCAGAACCATGTGGTTGGGAAGCAAGCTTGTTACCTCACAACCATACTTGTTTGGGGACGTGTGAAATCTATGTCCCATATATCTGAAAATGATGAAACAGAATCATTGTTTCTTGGCAAAGAATTAATGTGAAATTATCACATACAGGAATACGAAGATTAGGGGTGAGAAGTGTGTCTATTGAACACTGTAACTTTATTGGGGCATTTGACATTAGTTCGTCATACCATCTGACGGGACTTGTTTACCATTAATCATACTAAACTAATTGAACTTGAATAGTTTGGTTATGGCTCTATGGTAGCACTCGATTGACTCAGCCAGTTGTAGATGTGACCTGTTTGAATGGTCAATTATGAATTTATTAATTTGAAAGGTAAAGTATTATTTTAAAATTTAATCTGAGATATATTTGTCTTGTGAAAGATAAAAAGGCAAAAAAAAAGAAAGATTTGTTAAACATTTTGGTTTTTGAAATCTAATGTGAATTCTATATTTGGCTATTTTCCAGTTGTTTACCGAATGTAGTCTGTTAAACCAGGACCCTTATCATCCTTCAAGACGTCCTGGAGATCGTGTATCGAAACTGCCCCGTGAAGAATCACAGCCATATCTCTCTGACTTGCCGAGCAAAGAAATATTAAAACATTATTCACCCCTTACAGAATTACATCCAAGTTCCTCATCCAACAAATCCTCTTCTAACCAATATGAATCCCTGCAACAACCCTCTTTGAACCTATCACCAACTTATATGGTACCTACGACTTCAACACAGGAGAATCTGTCTAAATCCACAGAAACTGTAGCAGCAGCAGCCATTGCCAAAGAACTGGTACCTCTGGCGCCTGCCAAATCCCAAGCATCGTTGGCTCCCACCATTGGAACTTCGTTTCTTTCTGCAATTAGCAGTGGCCAAGAATCAGTGAGTTCTTCAAAGTCTGCAACTGCTCTGGGTAAGTTGTTTTAATTCAGTCTTAGTGGCAGGAACTAATTTTGACTCTTAGTTTTAACTCGACCAATATCTTTCAGAAATGTGTGACTCTCCTAATTCCTATCTTTGAATATCTAAAAATAAGTTGTACTGATTGTTAGCTAACGAACTGTCCAATAATTAACTCTATTAAGCATTGGATAAACATTTGTCATTATTGACTTAATTACTAATTGAAAATTAAAGGGGAATCAGTTTTATCAACCCCCCCCCTCCTCTAACCCCTTTGTACTATTCATATTCCTTTCCTCCTCCCCCCATTGTTCCCTGTGGGTAGGCCTTCTCTCACTCTGACCTGTCTCTCTCTCCCACCTTCCTTCTTCCTTGTCCTCCGGGGCTAGCCAAGTGTCCCCTCTGTCGTCAAACAGCTATCCCTGTCCCTCTTTCATACGCCAACCTTTCGCCTGACACACAGCTACTTCTCTCGGTTCCTCTCCCTCTCTCAGCTGAGAAGTCCTTGGTGATCCCACAGGTGCTGGTGCCATGTAAAAAAGCACCTGTGCTGGGGTCACATTGTTGTAATGTAATTTGTTACGTACAATGAATAAGTTAACCAGACAACAATAAAAACAATGTAATAAATTAACAAATCTCTTTATGAACCAACAATCAATATTTCTTTGTGAACCAACCAACCAACACCTTCTGACTTCTCTGCAAACTAACACAAACTTCACTCGACTCTAAACTCAAGACTTCAAACTCACTCAGATCGTTATTATTTATACTTTACTTGGACCAGTTTATCTCCCACAAGGGGACATCGTGACTCTCTTCACAACATGCATAAAAAGCACACAGAACACTCTGTAAAGTGGTTGGCATTAGGAAGGGCATCCAGCCATAGAAACCATGCCAAAACAGATGACTGGAGCCTGGTGCATCTAGCTCACTGGCTTGCCGTCTCCTGTCAAATTGTCCAACTCTTGCCAGCCTGGAAAATGGACATTGAATGAGGATGACCCAACCTAGCTGGTCAGTGTAACAATGAAATCTCTATCAAGTATCTCTTTACTGTCCTTTCATGCATTGACCGAGTAAATAGTTTGTCCATCTCGCAAGCATAATTAAACTCTTCATTAATCAATAATTGATATTTACTGCTTCAGTCACCAATTTACTTCCCCCTCTACCTCCCTTGACCAATCATTGTGCAGTTACAAGTTCATCCTGTTTGTAGGGCTTGAGTTGTGGACATGCTCAGTCACTCACCTGAAATAGAATGCAAACACAACTTTGGTGAGATTTGAGAAATAATAAACCAAACCATGTCATCACATTTAACTCTTTAGCATTTAAAGCAGTCGTATCTGGCTCAAATATTTGACCCGTTTTATGTTCAAACCAGCTAGATTTACCTTGTTGGTGTTAGGTAGGGCATCCAGCCATAGAGACCATCCTGGTGCATCCCCTCAGCTTACCAGTCCTGGCCAAACTGTCCAACCCATGCCAGCATGGACAACGGATGCTAAATGATGATGATGATGACACATGATTAGTTCAAAACAATGTGAATAAACAAACATTACATTTGATAGAATAATGTGAAAATTAAAGTCTGTGAAATGAAGTTAAGCAATGACAGAAATAATAAACACCATGAAGATGATATTTATCTGATGACAAAGCTGTAACAACAGATGTCTTTTGTGGAAGTAGATCAAACCATGTTTGGGGAGGGTTAAAATGGGGAAAGGGTTAGGGTTTTAAATACAAAAACCCAACTTTTAACATAATTCAAATAAATTAGGAAAATGAAAGATATTTTGAAAAGTTGAATAAGAGGCAAAAAGTAAGAGACAAAAGCCATAATTGCTTTTTGTCTTTTGGTTCTGATGGAATAATTCATCTCTCAGCATCACTGAAACTTCTGTGAGATGAATTATTAAAGAAATCTACCTGATTTTTCTCTGGTTGTATAATCCTCTTCATTTTTTTGCATCCCCTTTCTGGCATTGGACAGTGCAACGGCACTGAACGGGTTGAAGAGCCATGTCTTGCTCCAATGTCTCCTGTTTGTCATGGTTTCTGCAGCTGGATTTCCTTGCTTTAACACCAACCACTTGACAGAGTGGAGGGGAGGGGGCATATTTCCCCCACAGTACCATCACTAGTGAGGTTGACTTGCCATTAGCAAGACTAAAGAACTCTCTCAAGTACCAAGGTGTCACTAGAATGTACTGGGTGCTTATTATGGCACCAGTGCTGCTGGAGTGGGGGGGGGGAGTCACCTTGTAGCTTTGCAAAATGAGACACTCGCTAAGAAATAACAGAGGAGGAAACGGGGTTGAAGGGAACAGAAGTAGTCTCCGGGATTAATGTAAAAGGAAGGCGGGAGAAACCCATCACTGGGTCACCCTCCCCATTCCTAGTATGTCTGCCATGCTAGCATGGGTTAGATGGTTTGTTAGGGTCCAAGCCAGGTTTATTGTTGAGGGAGGGTGGTAGGGGAGGAAAGTAAGGGAGACAGTGTTAGGGAAGGGGGTAACAAAGTAGAGGTGGGGGTCAGGTTGAGAAGGTGGAGACGCGGTGGGTAGAGTGGTGCTTGGAAGGTATGAAGGACCAGAGCATACCTTTAAGGTAACAAATCTTATGACGACAGAAGAGTGAGGGAAGATGGCATAAAGATTGCTGTTCTCCCTCACTCAGGTATCATGATTGAGGAGGAGGAGGCGGAGGAAAGAAGAGCAATAGGATATAAGTGATGGAGATACGGGGGGGGGGGACTATAAATAGGAGGGAAGCTGACAACTGAGTCTTGATGGACCCTTAACTAGATTCATTACTCAACCCATGAATTCTCACCCTTGCTCACTAGTAAATCCCTCATAAAGCATATATCTACTCCTAGTTTCTTGAGCCACCTTGAAATCAAAGCTCTTCTCTAACTAGATTCCTCTTGAAGTTGTCTCAAGGAATATGGCATCAAGGTACCTTTTCCTTGGGACCAAGCCAAATTAAATATTGTCTCATCTGATCCAATCCCTAGACTATGTTCTTCATTAATTAATTAACTACATTTGTAATAAATATTAGCATTAATTAGTATCTGTACCAATAATTTTATAATTTATTTTTCTTTCACAGAAATTGAAAGTCTCCGTCAACAATTAGCTAAATTGGAAAATGAAGTTTACTGCAAAATTTGTTTTGAAAATCATATTGAAATAGTGTTCAAACCTTGCAAACACATGGTGTGTTGCATAGAATGTAGCAAGTCCCAGCAACACTGTCCTATCTGCCGAACTGAAATAAATGAGAAAGAGAGAATATATCGGCCATGAGCCCAAACCAGTAATGTTCCTTATAACTTATTCCTTGTGAAATATTAACCTTCTACATTTCTTCGTTGTTTGGATTTAAAAAACAATTACACTTTTTCTCATTCTGCCTGTGTCAACTTAGTAAATGATATCAAATGAAAAATAGAATTCTTGTGTTCTTGCCTTGCTTTCCGTCATTGTTACTGGGGCTATGTTGTCATCAGATGGTTTGAGTAGTAGGACACCTTGAACCTGGTAACTGTTTCAATCCTCATCATCATCATCATTCATTTAGTACATGGTGGCACGAGTTAGATGGGTTGTCACGTTGTGTTCTGTTGTTTGTGGTTACTGCTCTGCTAGATGGCTACAAACTGCCTTGAATGTACTTTATCATGGCACCAACACTAGTGAGGTGCCTTGTTCCCTGCAAGACTAAAGATTTCTCTCTATCCTATATTGGCTCCATTCATTCAAAGCAACATGACTATGAAGGTGGAGAGAAAGAAAGATAAGAAAAGTGATAGGGACAAGAGGGTAATAGAGGAGGGAGTAGTGGAAGACAGAGAGACAGTGATCAGCAGCTGTATGATGGTTATTGGTAAGGAAGTTAAATAGACAGACAGCATGAGTGGTGTGGTGAAATGAGAAATGGTGATAAAGAACAGGTAGCAGAGGGAATAATGGAAATGAGAGAGGAAGACGATAGACTCCTCAGGAACATAATAGGTGAGAGACACTCAGATGTAACTATCATAAATCTCAGCCTCGATTACTCCTATCATTTTACGTCTGTGTTGCTTTGATTGTTTGGGTGGACAAGTCTTCAGTACAACCTTTTACCTAAAGTTGTGATCCCTCATCATCTCCTTTATCAGATTCATCCTCATGGGATGCGTCATCACCATCTCTTGACTTCCTTGTTTTCTTACGCTTGACACAGTACTTTTTTTTATACAGCTGACATCCTCCGTACACATCATGTGTCATAGCAACACAGTCTCTTCATTCCTCTTCAGACTAATTTTCATCCTCTTGTTTACCTCCTACCGCTTCCCACCACTTCAGACCACGAGCACCATCTTTATCTATTCCTTGCTTCAGAACACTTCTCTTCACTGCAAATTTGCTCACCTCTCTAACAACATCTCTTGGCTTCTTCGAGAGAGCATTCTGATGATTTGAAGGAATTTATTTCACATATATCTTCAGAACACTTGGACCTAAGAAGCATCAAATGTGGTGCGCAAGAGAGACGATTGCACTGCTATGGTTATGTATTACGTATGGATGAGGACAGCTGTGTGAAGAAGTGTCACACCTTAGCAGAAGAGGGAACCTGTGGAAGAGGTAGACCCAGGAAGACATGAGATGAGGTGGTAAAGCATGACCTTTGAACACTGGGCCTCACAGAGGCAATGACAGGAGACCGGGACTTTTGGAAATATGCTGTGATTGAGAAGACCCTGTAACTAAAGTGAAATCACAGCCATGGCCGATGCCAATGTTGCATGTCCGGCCCATTTAAGAGTACCCTTGAAGCATCATGTGATATGATATACTTGAGAAGACTTGTTGAGTCAAGTAAAACCAAAATCGTAGTTGTGGCCAATGTCCCCTGATAGGCTTACATTCTGATGGCACATAAAAAGCACCATCCAAACATGGTCGATGCCAGTGTCCCCTAACTGGCTCCTGTGGGAGAGTTTCACAAAACCTGGCCAGGCAGGAGCCTGCACCAGACTTCTCTGACTGTTTTTGCAGGATTTTTACAGCTGGATGCCCTTCTTAACACCAACCATTTTACAGTGTGGACTGGGTGCTTTTAAGTAGCACCTGCACTGACAGGGTCACTGAGTATTTACAAGACAGAAAAAAGCTTTTAAGAGGGGAAGGGGTATTGGAGGAGGTGATCGTGTGTCAGATTATGGAAAGAGAAATAGGTGTCTTGCTGTAGAGAAGGTACAAAGTTATCTGGCCAGGATGAGATATATATCATCATCATCATCATCTTACGTCTGCTTTCGATGATGATGATGATGATATATATATATCTCATCCTGGCCAGATAACTTTGTACCTTCTCTACAGCAAGACACCTATTTCTCTTTCCATAATCTGACACACGATCACCTCCTCCAATACCCCTTCCCCTCTGCTTTTGTCAATTGTGAAAAATCACAACAGATACACTCTGTGTATGTGAAGAGGAAAGGTGTGAGGCTACTAAGCAATATGGTGACATGGCAGCAGTGGTAAAAGTTTCATTGTTCCTACCAGAGCCTTTGGCTGACCCAGTTTGTTAGCATAGAAAAAAAGTGGTTTAAGGTCAGACAAATATTTCAGCTACAAATATCATCCAGTATGATTTAATACTACCCCACTGACACACACACACACTATATATAGAGGAGTGGTGAGTATGTGCCCACATGCTTGTGTCTTTAATCAACTTTTATGCATTATACAGCCTCTATTAGAAAACTCGACCTATTTCTAAAATTGTTAAACTCTGCTGTTAAGTGTCCCACTGTGAAGTTTTCAAACGGGTCTCACATCTTGCGACACTCTTTCTACACAGAAGAATAAAAGTACAACACCAAAAGGTTTTCGAAACTGCTCTTTAACTTTATCTTTATTTTTTTTTATATCTTGTTTCACTTACCTGACTGAGGCCATGCTGGAGCACTACCTTCAAGGGTTTCACTTAAACAAATTAACATCGATGCTATTTTTTATTGGCTTCTTTTGCCAAACCACTAAGTGATAAGGCTGTACATACACCAAGACTGATTGTTGAGTGGTGGTGGACAAACACAGATGCAAAGACACACACATGGTAGGCTTCATTCAGTTTCCATCTAATAAATCTACTCACAAGCTTTGATTTGGCCTGGGGCTACAGTAGAAGACACTTGCCCAGCTTGTCATGCAGTGGGACTGAACCTGGAACCATGTGGTTGGGAAGCAAGGTGGTACTCCAGCATGGCCACATTCTTAATGACTGAGACAAGTAAAAGATACATCATTGTTTTGATGTTCACTTTTTCCTGCTTGCATGAGTCGGATGGAGATTTGTCTCTGGCCGGATGCCCTTGCTTTCTCCAACACCCTCCTCATGTCTCCATGCAAGGTAATATTGCTCCATGGCCAGACATAGTCTCGCACATGAATGATGCAGCGTGTATGACTGTTACACTCATTTTACTATTGCCACATGTTGATTGGCGCTCCGTCAGTTATGACAATGAAGTTTCCAGTTGATCCAATCAACAGAATAGCTGTGACATTAACATGCAAGTGGCTGAGTACTCCATAGACATGGCTATGATTACAATTTCACGGGTGCCAGCAATGACAACAACTACCATTTCACTTGACGAGTCTTCTCAAGCACAGTAAATCGCCAAAGGGGTCTTGGTCATCACTTCTGTGAGCTCCAACATTTGAAGATCAGGCTTCACATATATGTGTATATATGTATGTGTATATATGTATGTGTATATATGTATGTGTATATATGTATGTATATATTATGTGGTTGAAATTTACAGAAAAGCAAAAAACGAAGACAGATGTCAAAAAGTTCAAAAGGTTCAAACATCGTGGTGTATTGGAGCGATTTTTCATCAACAGAAGAATATGTATATATGTATGTATATGTATCATCATCATTGAACATCTGTTGTCCATGGGTTAGGTGTATGTATATGTATGTAGGAAGGGCATCCAGCTGTAGAAACCATGCCAAAATAGACAGGGATCTTGAACAGCCCTTCAGCTGGTCAGCTCATGTCAAACCATCCAACCCATGCCAGCATGGAAAACGGATGTTAAATGATGATGATGTGGTGTCTCCCAAAAATGTAGACACGTATTAAATGATTGATTTATTAATTTACATTTCCTTATTTCCTTTTCATAATTTAATAGAATCTACAGAAAGTGTTTAATTTTTGCATGAATGTTGTTTTCAAAGCAATGACTGTTCTGGCGCAGGAACTGCTGATAATTCGAAGCAATGGAATCCCCAATGCTGAAAGGTATTTTATCTTGTATTTGTGTGCATTCACATTCAGTGCTTGAGCTCAATTCCTCAAATGTTGCCTGCTTTGTACTGTGAACGCCATCTTTTAAATATTCCCATAAAAAAAAAAAATCTTGTGGGGTGAAGACAAGGGAATATGGAAGGTTTTATACTGAACCTCTTTGTCCAATTCATTTGTCTGGCAAAATCTCTTCAAGGTCAGCCCTTACATGATTATAGTGGTGTGGAGGTGCCCCATCTTGCAAATAAAACTCCATATCTTCAAATTCCTCTTGGATGCTTGGCGTGAAAGATTGTCATAACAATTTTAAGTAAATGGAACCAGTTGTAGTCAAAAAAGAATGGTCTTGTTAATCCTTTTGATGACAAGCTGCACCATACTGTAACTCCTGATAAATTAACGTGATAATCCTCTATAATACACAGATTTTCAGGCTCCCACAAGATGCAATTCATCAATCAAGCATTATCAACATTTAACATCTGTTTTCCATGTGGGCATGGCTGGACAGCTTGAGCTTTGATGGACACCTACCTGTACTAAATTCATCACTGTACCCATGGCCAACTCTTTATCTTACTCACAGCACCCCTGTACATGGCCTGTACCACTTTCACAAGCCATTCATCTATCCCTAGCTTCCTCAGAGACCACCATATTACAGGGTTGGGGGGGGGGTACTCTGTCAAACACTTTCTCTAGATCAATAAATGCCAAGTACAACAGCTTGTTCTGAGCTAAATATTTCTCTTGCAGTTGCCTGATTATGAAAATAGTATCCGTGGTGCTTCACGCTAGCACAAAGCCAAACTGCATTTCATCTTGTCTAATTCGGTTCCCAATTAATTGGGCTCTAACTCTCTCTCTCTCTGCAACTTTCATCATTTGGTCCAGTAATTCGATGCCTCTGTAATTACTTTTATCTAAGGCATCTCCCTTGCCCTTGTAGCAGTTGACTATGATGTTGCTGCATCAGTCACCAGGGATTCCACCTTCCTCAATAACCTGAATAACTAGACCAGAGACTGGATTTTATCCAACTCTATCACATATCTTGAGCATCTTGCCAGAGACTCCTGATAGGCTTCTCTGTCTTCATATCTTTAATTGCCTTATCTATCATGCTGCTGTCAACTAGGATAGCTGGTCCCTCTGTTGGGTTCACATGAGGAATACTCCCTTTTTCCCCCCATTCATGTTCCCCATTTAATAGTCTTTCTAAGTAGCTATTCCATGCCTCTTTCTTTTCAGGATCACTTAGAGCAAGCGAACCATCATCTGTCTACACACTTCTCTCCCACATCTTGATTCCTTCTGACAATCCAGAACACCTTATGTCTCTGATATTCATGCTGTAAGACATTGATAAACCTCTTCCTTTCTGATTCTGCCCAAGCTATATATACCCAACACCTAGCTTCTCTTTTGGCTATCTGATATGGCATTTTGCTACTCCCACTCTTCCACACTTCCCAGGCCCATTTCTTCTCTTTTATAGCCCTGTCTACTTCACTGTTCCACCACCGTGTCATCCTTGGTCTGGTAGAAGCTTTGCTTCAACCACAGATTCAGTCCCTTCACCCTCAGTAGATTGTTCCATAACAACTTCCAGTTGTCATATGTCACCATCTCTACCTCCTCATCAAAGGCTTCGTCAAGGACATCTTTAAATCTCTGCCTGTTGGAAGGATCCTTTTTCATATCGGTTTGTGTCTCAGGATCCTTTGAGCCTTAAATCCAAAGTCGCTAACCCTTAACCTATGTTGAGTTGTACATTCTGCACCTGGGAGAGAATTTGCATATGCCTGTCCCTGTTTCCGGTGAGGATGTAGTCAATGTGGCTTGTGTGCCTACCTGATTGATATTTCATCAGGTGGTTAGCAGGTTTCCTGAAGTTGATGTTGCAAACCATTAAGTCATTTGCATCACAGAACTCCAGCAGCTCTAAAGCAGCAAGCTGGCAGAAATGTTAGCACACCGGCTGAAATGCTTAGCGGTATTTTGTCTAGCTTTACATTCTGGGTTCAAATTCTGCTGAGGTCGACTTTGCCTTTCATCATCGATAAATTAAATACCAGTTGTATACTGGGTCAATCTAATCAACTGGCCCTCTTCCCCAAAATTTTGGGCCTTGTGCTAAGAGTAGAAAAGAACTCCAGTAGCCCTGTTCCCTCCTCACTTCCGGAGTCAAAGCTATAGCCTCCATGCATGCTGTGAGAACCATCGGAGTATTTTCCACCATAGCCATTGAAGTGCTGCCATGATGGAAACATCCTTATCATCATTAAGGTAGTCTGCAGAAGGGATTCCTAGAAACGATCTTCCTAAATATCTGTGGGTCTAATGATTGTGGCAGTTAATTGAGCCATTTTAATTTCAATATAGCTTCATCATTCCAATCATTTTTTTTTTTCATGAGAAGAAAGTGTGCATTTGCACATCTTGTCGAGTACCACTTGCAAAACTCCACTCTTGGCTCATCTGCATTGAGAGTATGGACTAGTCTTGGAATGTCACTGTTCTAATGATAATTCTTCAAAGTGTGATGGAGGTTTCAATTTGAAATTGCTTTCTTGCAATTCGCTTGTCACACATTTCCTTCAACTCTGGCAATGTGTTTCTTGGACATTTTCTTGCTATGTGGGTCTTGTTGATGTTTGCAGTCTTCCACAATGTTAAGATTTCTTTCGTTAACTAATTAAACCTCATTGATTTACTGAGATTATCTTTCAGTTCACATAAAGAGTAGTTCCATCTAACTCTCTCCCGTGCCTGTGGCACATAAAAAGCACCATCTGAACATGGTCCATGCCAGCCCCCTCGCCCCGTCTGGCTCCTGTGCTGGTGGCATGTAAAAAGCACCCACTACACTCTCAGAGCGTTTGGTGATAGGAAGGGCATCCAGCTGTAGAAACATTGCTAGCTCAGAGTGGAGCCTGGTGCAGCCTCTTGGCTTGCCAGTCCCCAGTCAACCCGTCCAACCCATGCTAGCATGGAAAGCGGACGTTAAATGATGATGACACCCACCCATATAGTTACACATGTGTGTATTTGTTTTCTAGAGATCTTTTGAACCTGAAAAAGTTTATCCCACATAAATGTGTTTTCATATCCTTAATTGTCTTATCTATCATGCTGCTGTCAACAAGAATGGCTGCTCCCTATGTTGGGTCCACATTAGGAAGAATCTCTTTTTCCCATACATTGTCTACATCTAGCTGCCTTTCGTAGTAGCACTTCCATGCTGCTTTCTTTTCGAAATCACCTAAGTGCAAGTGTACCACTATCCATCCGTAAACATTTCTCCCCTACAACTTGTTTTTCTCTGATACACTGCCTTTTACAATCTAAAACACCAAGTTTCTAGTCCTTCATACCATAAATCACTGGCAAACCTCTGCCTCTCCCCTCGCTAAGTAGACCCGCTGTCTAGCTTTCCTTCTGGCCACCTCTGCCTCTCCCCATTCTTGCAGGCTTGTCTTTTTTGCTTTTATAATTTTTCCTATTTCACTGTTCCACCATGTCACCCTCACTTTGACTGGAACTTGGCACCAGCCACAGATTTGGTCTGCAGTTCTCAGTAGGTTGCGTGTGTGTGTGTGTATATGATGTCCCAGTTTAACATACTATACATGTCTCTTCTGAGGTATATTCATCCATTAAATGTGTGTGGAGATACATATATATACACAAATGTGTACATTCATACATACATGCTTAAGCAAAGATGAGAAAAACCCCAAATAATCAACCTGAAATATACATACATGAATACAACTTCTATGCCAGAGACTTAGTCTCCTTACATGGAAGGGTTATTATTTAAGTGAGAGAAATGGAAGAAATGAAAACAAACCAAAACTTGACACCAAACCAAATATTTTATCTTTGAAAATGTTACAAATTGAAATATAAAAATTAAATAATTATTTTTGAAAATTTAACGATAAATTAAGGGAGAATAAATTATTTCTCATTTCTTAAATATTTTTAGAGTTGAGCATTTATTATTAGTATTTTAGTTTGGTTCGCCCTGACACACGGACGAGATGGTTTTGGGACATTTGCATATTGCTGGATGTTTTCTTCCTCAATGGGGAACCTGTTTGTCAGCCAGGCAGAACTGGGCAAATAAATATTTGTCCTTCAACCTGTTGATGGCCAGGCAAACAAAGGGAAGCGGAGGTATGTATCTTGTCCCAGGGATAGAACACGCTGATTGTAGTTATTAAAGTTTGAACTCGTAACGATTTGGCAGTACAACATCTTTAAACCCCAAAGACATGATTCAGTAAAATGGTTAAAACAAAAACAAGGGAATATCTGATAAATTTGGTTTTGCTAAGACAAAACCAATAACAACAGCTTACACACAATTTTGCTTCAATCACAAAAAATGTCCATGGAAAAAATGTTAAAATTTCACTGAAAGAATCAACAAATATTGATTTAAAAAAAAAATTCATCTTTGTTGGTTTGTTTCAAAGAAAAGATGATTTATTGAAAATGAATCAAAAGTTTTTCCTCTTCCCCAAGTTAAAGGGAAGCGGTGGTTGGTTTGTGTTTAATTCTAGTTATTTTCATGATGTTCCGGCCGAAACTGATGGCGTTTGTCTATGTCGAAGTTGTGAACTGAAAGATTCTTGGAATGTGGAAGGTCTGGTGATGTATGCTGTGTCTCCAACAGACATTGTGTTTGCCGAAGTAGAAACTGAAGAATGTGGAGGTTGGTGAGGATTCTGGTTGGATGTTGGTGGTAATGACTGTGAACGAACTGGATTCTCTGGCTTTGACGTATGAACAACATTATGAGGTTGGTGAGAATCAAGTTTCTAAAATTCAGAAAAAAGGCAAAATTAGTTATCAAAATAATTAAATTATGTAAATTATAAAATACCACATGTCATGTGACTTAAATTTGTGATTCACATTGCTTTAAATTAAACATTATCTCAGTTTTGAGATTTCAATGATGTGACTGTTTATTTTTAGAATGACATTGTAGGGTAGGTGTGAGAGGATGGATCTGGCCAGTTTGAACATAAACAGGTAGAATATTTTGGCCAAATATGGCCAGTTTTGAATGCTAAAAGGTCAATGTTTGTTGTGTGGCTTTGGCCTTTACAGGGATTCTGAGTTGAGATTAATGAAATTCCAGTGTGACCATTTCTAAAAAGACATGGTGTTAGCAGTGGTGGGATGATGTTGAAGGGGGGAGAAAGGACTGGATCTAGTGTGGTGCTTGAGGATAAAGAAAACACTATGGGGGTGGTTATAGAGGGAGAAACAGCCATGTGATGTGGGTTGGGGGAGTAGATTAGCAGCTAATTATAGAGGGGTGGGGTTTTGAAGCTGAGTTGAACTGCTGACTCATTGAATTAACCTTTGAGTGGCTGAATATTCCATAGACATGTCTTTAATGTCTCAATGTGACAAGCTGCCCCGTTTGAATTATCAAAAAACAGGCTTCTACACAGTTTTCATCAACTTCATTTCACTCACAAGGCTTGGGTCAACCTGAGCCAAAGTTGAAAGACCGTTGGTCAATAATACACCACCACAGTCTGAACTCGGGCTTTCATGATTGTGGAGTGAACATCTTCACCACTGCATCCATAAATAGTCAATGTGGTGTGTGTACCTGTGTGAGGTGGTCGGGGGGGGGTACCACTGGGGAGCGAAAGACAAACCATCAAACAACGTGATAGCTACACTGTGTGTGTGTGTGGGTGGGGGTGGGGGGTGGGGGGTTAAACTGTCACATGAGGTGTTTGCTGCTGGTGAATGCAAATGTATTTCTAGGGCTGCATGTGCAAGTAATAAGCAACACCTGTGGACATTAGCAGAAAATTTATTTACTGCACAAAGTGTTTGCTGTGTTGGTCCTTTATCAAAAAACAAAAAATCAAATCAAATGGAAATTGTTGTGGCTGATGCCAGTGCCACCTGACTGGCTACCATGTCAGTGGCATGTAAAAAGCACCCACTACACTCATGAAGTGGTTGGCATTAGGAAGGGCATCTAGCTGTAGAAATATGGCCAGATTACATTGGAGCCTGGTGCAGTCTCCTGGCTTGCCAGTCCCCAGTCAAACCGTCTAACCCATGCCGGCATGGAAAATGGACATTAAACGATGATGATGATGTGACAATTACACATAGAGACGTACGACTGGGATCTACGACAATTTAACTGCTGTATAGCAATCTGTGGTTGGCCCATCACAACCGGGGAAATAATCACGCTATATTCATGGCAACAAAATCTGTGTCTTCTTTCTGCTAATGGCTGGTGGTGAATGGAGACATTGAGTGGCTGTCTCAACATTCTGGGATTACCACCAAAAACCACCTTTATATATAAGGTTTAATGAGAAAGTTCTAGAAAGTCAAATCACATGATGGCTTGATGATGATTGGTTGCTTAATTGGCTGATCATGTGAAATGACACAGATACATATGAGAGATGGGGGGGGAGGTGAGGAATGCTAATTAAAACCAATTAGTTTTCATAAATGATTACATTACCTTGAAAGCTTCTCGTCGTAGAAAATCAAGACGTGACATTTCTGTAGCGACCCATTGAGGAATGTCAGGTATGGCATAAGCAATCCACATCTTTACTCCAAGAATGATGTGCTGTGAAGGGGAATAAAAATACAAGTTCTGAGCAGTTCCAGGGTAGAAATTACTCCAAGAATTTACCAAATAACAGGATTACAAACTGAAAAGACCACATAATTCCACCTCCAATTTTTTTTTTTTTTACTGGTGTTGGTTATTTTACTGTCCCCATGAGGGGACCTTACAAACCTCAGGACCTTGTTCTGTCTGGTGTTTAGTTTATCAATTTCAATTTACTGATATATATATACATACATATATACACACACACTTCATATATATATATAACATTCGGTCCTCACTGTAAAGTGGTTGGCATTTGGAAGGCATCCAGCTGTAAAAATCACGCCAAAACTAACCTTGGCTGTGCTTGTGCCATGTAAAAAGCACTGAGTCCACTCTGCACATTAGCCTAGGGTAGTTTTTCTACCTGACCGGCTCCTGTCAACCACCCTAACCCATGCCGGCATGGAAGATGGACGTTAAGAGATGATGATAATGATATATCATTTAACGTCCGCTTTCCATACTGGCATGGGTTGGACGGTTTGACTGAGAACTGGTAAGCCAGAAGGCTGCACCAGGTTCCAAATCTGGCAGCCCTGCCTAATGCCAACCACTCCAAGAGTGTAGCGGGTGTTCTTTATGTGCCACTGGTATGGGTGCCATTGACCTGGTATTGGCCACAACTATGGTCTCACTTGGCTTGATTGGTCAATACAAGCACGGTATATTACCAAGGGTCTTGATCACCTATCACTGCCTTTATGAGGCCCAATGCTTGAATGGTGCTTTTTAGAAACGAGGCCAGCATGTTCCACTTGGATGGGTAATGTCAGTGTGAATGCACGACAGAGTGTAAATGATTTAAGAGGAAAACTGGGAATAAGAGGTATCAGACGTTGCATGCGAGAGAGAAGGAAGAAGACAGCTCTGGTTTGGTCATGTGATGCACATGGAGGAGGACAGCTGCATTAAGGAAGTGCCAAGCTCTAATTGTGGAGAGTACCTGTGGAAGGGGTAGAGCCGGGAAGACATGGGATGAGGTGGTGAGAAAGGATCTCCGGACAGTGGGCCTCACAGAAGAGATGACAAGGGACTGGGAGATGTGGTGATTTGCTGTACTTGATGAGACGCCTCAAGCTAAGTGCAATGGCTGTCTTCCATACATACAGGCTTAGTCTTTCCAGGTGCCAGTGCCACTTAAAGAAGCACCGGTGCTGGTGCTGCATTGTTTGTCTGTTTATTATTTTTCTTGGTGCTGTGTTTACATCCCATGATTCAGGATATTAGTGTCGCTAAGCCCCTTGCACCCAGTGGAGCAGGTGGGCTACGACAGGACAACACCTAACTGGCTGGAGGCTGCCCAGCTTGGAGCAGGTGGCAGCTGTCCAGTGAGGCACAAGGACTTCCATCAAAAGCAGTTCTGGCACTTTGCTCCTTTGCCAATCCTGTGCAGGTTTAGAACCAGTGAACTGCTGCTTTCCATGTTTTGCCAATTTGGTGGGAAATTTTGCCAATTTGGTGGGAAAATGCAGGAATCCTCTCCAGAGAGCAGGCCTGAGCAGGAGCAGAAGTCTATACGACTCGGCACCAGTGGGGCCAAAGGAGTTGCTTAGGGACTCTGGCTGTGGATTTATCCACGGGGTTTACTCCCAAACCCTTTTCCTTTAGTGAGTATAGCCACAAAGCAATGGAGGTTTAAAATCAGAGATTTTCTTCTCTTCGCTGGACTGCCATCAAGCTGGAGCACTGGTTTGAAAGTGCCAGAATCCACTAGACCCCTTCTTCTGTCAGTAGGGACAGTTCTACTGGGCTTACATGTTAAGCCACACAAAAAGGCCAGGAGTTGGGCTTGGTTGCCAGAGATGCATGCCATGACCAGCATTTTTTTAAAGCTGTCACAGCTTATCTCCACCACCACTCCTTGGACTAGCAACCTCACACACACACACACACACACACACACACACTTGTCATTAAATAGATGACTGTTTTCAAGTTTCATCCTTTTTATTTCAGGCTTCATAACAAAAAAACTTTGGTAAGAAACTCTACAGGAATTCAACCAATACGTAAGAAACAACACAGATGCCAAATCTATTCAGTTCTTGAAGATGAGACTGGAAAGATCTGGAAAAGTTGACTATGAATTTAGGAATTAATAAAGAAATATGAAAAATTAAAACAAAAATTGAATAAAAATAAAGTTGGACAGTCATGCATTTAATGGAACATCTATTAAAGAAAACCTTCTCTTCATAATTGGAAAATGTTTGCTTTACGAACCTCAAGAACAATTATCAGAAAAAGATATGATGTGCTGCCCAGTCCCGGGACAATCCGTGTCATGTGACCAAACACACCAATCAGAGCACAGTTAACTATCACAGCCAGAATGCCCATTAACATCAATGCGTCCTGAAATTAGAAAATCTTCTCTTGTTAGTAATAAACATTTTACACACACATAGACATACACTTTATATATATATATACCTTGAAGAGAAGACTGGAGATGTGTGTATTTTGTGAAGGGAAAAAACCAAACCAATATTTTATGGCATGAGGATCAGAAGCAGGAGGTGTTGCAGATTGTAACAGAGAAAATCCTGATGCTGTGGGAGAGAAATGTGTGAAGAGCGATTCCGAAAACAAAGAAACACTGAGCCGTTTCTATGGAAAGTTTATATGTGGAGAATGCAGAGGAGAAAAACATTCTTCCTAATGTGAATCCAATGGAGGGATCTGCCTATGGCTCTGATAATAGAGAAGAAAGAATTCATTCTAGATGAGATTTACCTAATGCTAGAAGTGGCAGCCAAATAACTTAAATTCTAAGAGGCATCACCCAGGGAACTGTCTTGGGGCTGTTACTGTTTATAACAGCCATCTTAGACAAGCCCATAGTCACTAGCTATGCCAATCATACAAAATTATTGCTGATAATAAAAAAATCCAGATGACGTCACAAACTATAGCAAGATCTGAATGCAATCTACAAATGGGCTGAAGTAAAGAACATACAGTTTAATGCTGGGAAATTTCAAGCACTGCATTATCAATTCACTGCAACCTGCATATACAGGACCCGAAGGCACTGCAATTCCAGAGTCGCAGGCTTTGAAAGACTTGGGAATCAGTATGTGCAATGATGCCTCGCTTCATATGCACATTAACAAGATGGCAGCAAAGTGCAGACAATTGGCAGGATGGATACTGAGGTCCTTGAAGACAAGAAGTTATTTCGAGCCTGTGGAGGACCTTTGTTCTCAGCCACCTGGATGACTGCTCTCAGCTATGGTCACCACATAGTGCCAAACTAACAATGGAGCCTGTACACTAAAAAGATTGAAGCAGTGCAGTGGATGAGCTACAGGGAGAGACTGAAAAAAAACTGACTTTCCTCCCTGGAGCAAAGGCGCAACAGATATGTAATAATCTATTGGAAAACTCTAGAACGGCTGGTACCTAATTTTGGCAGTGAATGTAATACAAATGCCAGAACTGGATACCATTGTATTGTACCAAGGGTACCATCCACTCCATCTGAATTCAGGACCAGGTACTGCAATAGTCTAGGGTCCAAAGGCCCACAGCTCTTCAATGCCCTGCCACAAAAATGAAGAAACCTACATAATGTGGACGTAGATGTCTTCTTCAAAAAGGAACTAGACATCTTCCAGCATGAAGTAGAGACAAGGGCAGTGGAATCAAACTCCTTCATACAGCAAATGGACCAAGAGCTGGGAAAAAGGCACATACAGGAGTGGTGATGTGAAACCCCACAGCCTGAGGAAATCAGCAAAGCTACAGTGGGGCTCCAGCATGACCACAGCTGCATGGCTGAAACATAACAATAAAAGAATATACATACATATATGTGCATGTGCCTGTTAGAGTACTGTATACATGTAAGTGCTTATGTGGACTCTGATATAGGTATATGATCATCCAAATGTATGTGTTTAACTATGTGTATGTGTGTGTATATCATCATCATCATCGTTTAACGTCCGCTTTCCATGCTAGCATGGGTTGGACGATTTGATTGAGGAGTGGTGAAACCGGATGGCAACACCAGGCTCCAATCTAATTTGGCAGAGTTTCTACAGCTGGATGCCCTTCCTAACGCCAACCACTCAGAGAGTGTAGTGGGTGCTTTTACGTGTCACCCGCACGAAAACGGCCACGCTCGAAATGGTGTCTTTTATGTGCCACCCGCACAAGCCAGTCCAGGGGCACTGGCAACGATCTCACTCGAAAATCCTACGGGAGCCAGTCAGGCGGTACTGGCAACGGCCACGCTCAAAATGGTGCATCTCATGTGCCACCCGCACA
>NC_068982.1:191651078-191651726 GCF_001194135.2 Octopus bimaculoides | reverse complement strand
CCACAGCCTGAGGAAATCAGCAAAGCTACAGTGGGGCTCCAGCATGACCACAGCTGCATGGCTGAAACATAACAATAAAAGAATATACATACATACACATATACTTGTATCTGTGTGAGTATATATATGATAATAATATTAGGGAAAAAATTCCAAATTTGCAGGGAAAAATATATCAAAATTAACTTAAATTTCACAATATATAAATATATAATTTAGAGAAAAAAAACCACAATTATTTCATTCATCCATGAAAATCCACAATCACATATAGAAAAATTTAATAAGTAAATACACTAAAAAGACCTATAATAAAAATCAAAAAGGTACAAAGTAATAAATATTAAAATAGTAAAACTGACTACACGTGTTTCATAACCATATTTTCAAATAGAAAATAAAATAATCAAATCGATTCGAAATAAATCGATCGAAAATCAATTCTATTCAAAAATATAGCTAATCTTCAGGTCAAGATATAATAATAATAATGAAATGAATGTATATATATATATCGACTAACAATAAATATCAAATGAATTTATATAAAAATACTTATTTTACCAATAAATAAAAGAAAAACATTTAAAAAAATGACTGAAAATAAATGCAATCCTTATTTTATCGAAAGATTTAGTTTAAACTAAA
>NC_068982.1:191638077-191650094 GCF_001194135.2 Octopus bimaculoides | reverse complement strand
GATGATGATGATGATGATGATGATATATATATATATATATATATATATATACAAACACATGCACATACATACACACAGATATACATATGAGGGGATGTTGAAAAGTTCCTGGCTTTAGATATAAGAAGATCAGTTAATTATGATTTTATTTAACATATTCTCCTCTCAAATTTACACACTTATTTCAGTGGTCCTTCAGGTTTTCTAAGCCCAGTAAAAGAACTCTGAAGTGTGTGCCTTCAACCAGGCCTTTCGCTATACCCTCAAAACCAGGAACTTTTTCAGCACTGTAGCCTATATATATGTGTGTGTGTGTGTGTATATATATATATACATACATTGTGCTTGCAAAGACCTGTTGAGGCAAGTGAAATCATTGTTGTGGCCGATGACAGTGCCACCTGACTGGCACGTAAAAAGCACCATTCGAGCATAGTTGATGCCAGTGGCATATAAAAAGCACCCACTACATTCTCTGAGTGGTTGGCGTTAGGAAGAGCATCCAGCTGTAGAAACTCTGCCAGATCAGATTGGAGCCTGGTGCAGCCTTCTGGCTTGCCAGTCCTCAGTCAAATCGTCCAACCCATGCCAGCATGGAAAGCAGATGTGAAATGAGGATGATGATATACATATATACCCATACATACATACATGTACATATAAATATACATACACATAAGGCTATAGTAGAAAACACTTGCTCAAGGTGCCACGCAGTGGGACTGAACCTGAACCCACATGGTTTGGCTTCTCAACCACAATACCACCACATTGTTGTGGTAGAACAGCAGGGAAGAATGGCATTAAAAGTGTGTTGTAGAGAAATATTTCAGGTCAATATAGAAACGGTTTGATGGATGAGAGGGAAAGAACAAACAGAAGAATCAGAGACAAAGAGTAACTTTGAGAATTCAGTTGAATAAAAAAGAAAAAAAAAAGCCAACAAGAAGAAGTAATGACATCGTTTTTGCAATACTTACAGCCCAGGTTCCAATATTCTCAACTTGTTGGCCGAAAGGACGCTGACAAGTCATGCAAAGTTTAAATGCATCCGAACGAATTTCTATAACATTGTTGAGTAGAGCGCAGATGGCAGCAAGGGGAAAAGCTGAAGAGAATAGAGTCACGTAACCAAACTGGATAAACATTTCCAAATAATCTTCAAATGTATCTTCGTACTGAAAGAAGAGGAAAAGCAGGATAGGAAAGAACAAATCAATCACTGAGCTTCTATGTTGTTCATTAGTGATGGTGGTGGTGGAGGAGGAGGAGAAGATTCTTAAAGAGGTTTACAATATTCACTTAGAAAATGTTATAAATTTTTGGTTGCTTCCAAGTGAGACATACATAAACCATGTCTCTTATCTCTAGGATTGGTTGTCTTCCATCAGACCGCATCATTGCAGAATGGGACGATGCAGCTCTTTCTTCTCCAGTCTCAAACAATTCTGCTGTTTTCATGGTTAAAATTTTAAACTTGAAACATCTTTATTTTTAATTTCTATGAAAAATGGATGTGATTTTTGTCATTTGTAGGAAATTTTAGGAAAATCTAAAGGTGGGAACAAAACCATGAAGATCCATATTGCAATGCTAGAAATAACAGCCAAATATCCTTTTTCAATTATGTTCTGCTGTTTTATTGAGGGTGTTTGTCATGAATGATGCATCTGAGATTTTTTTGGCTGCAGAACATAATACTTAGAATCTGAAAGGGTGGGATGGTCACAACTGGAATGTCTTCGATTATAGGTCAGCTCAATAAGGGTTAGCCAGGGGTTAAACGACAACAGAAACCAGGAAGGATTTAGGGACAGAGGGGAATATTTATAGTTATAGGGTCCAGAATTCCTTCTGGAGTAAAACCGTGATAGAGTTGAAGTAAAGTTAGGGGTCTTTATAGATTTGAATGGTGTACATAGAGAGGAGATTGTAAGTTGAAGGATGAAAGGATTGTATTTAAGGGGTTAGTTGTAAGGAAAAATGGAGCGAGAGGTTAGTGGACACTGAGAGGCCAAAAAAGAATAAGAAAATCCTAATGATTGATGACAGGATATGGGCAGCAAAAGTCAGGAAGAAGACATTTTGGCGAAAGTAAAGGAGAAAAATGTTGGAATTTGGAAGAGGAAAGATGAGAGAGAGAGAGAAGAATGTATGGAGTCAGAAAAATGGAGATTAGGGTGTTTGGTGAATATTGTGATTCGTCACAGAAGGATTGGTATTTTGAAGTATGTGAAGAAGAAATGGTGGTGGTGGTGGTGGTAGATCGGGAGTGATGTTGGTGGATGTGATGATGGTGGTGATGATGATAATAGAGATGGTTGGTGGTGGTGAATGTATATTTAATTCTCACCTCACTCATCGTACTTTCAACTTCAGCTTGGCTTGGTGAGTTCACAGCTGAAGCTTTACGAGGGGGCAGTTCCATACAGTCCCTATTGTCGGACAAATCCCCAATGAAAGATTTTTCATCTTCATTTTCAGGATTGTTCCCTGCAGTTTTTTCTTCACTGTTTTCTCGTTGATCAGCCGTTTCATTTGTGTTGGTCATCTCTGGAGTGAGATGTTCCTCTTCTTCCGCCGATGCTTCAAAGTTGTAGGGTTTTTTAGTCTCTGTATTTAATGGAAGTTCACCACATTCCTTCTCTGGTGATTCCACTGTTGTGATCAGTCCAGCTTTTATCATACGAAAGTGCCACATCAGATATGGTAACAAAGCTTCTTTCACATTTCCAATAATTTGGCGCATTATCAGAAGAGCCATCAGTTGCTGAAATGATAAAGGGAATGATGAATGCCATGACAAGTCACTGAAGAATTTGAAAGATCTAAAGCTTAGCCTTAACTCTAAACACAACAATCAGTATGTATGGAGGTGAATCCTCAACTGTGGATAGGGAGCTAGTCCATTTAAGATAACAATCCCCTATTAATGAATCTTTCTATAAAATTTCTTGGCTTCTAATGTTAGAAAGCCAGGACTTCAAACCTTCCCAAGACATGTCAAAAGTTTCCCTGAAGTATTTAACAAACTGAGACATCTCAACCCAACCAGTCTTCAAAACAGCTTTTCCTTTTAGCTTGGACATTGTTTCCCTATACACCCCTGTTCCAGCATCCCTGCTTATCAACTGACTAGCCAAGCATATTGCCTCTTTTCACAATGTTAACTGCTTCTAGTTTGAGGGGTCCATTTACAAAGAAATCTCTGGATTCCTGATGGGGTCAAGTTTGTGAGGCCTACTGACCATCACATATATGGACTGGTTGGAATGCAGGGCACCCAACAGCTGTCACTTTTGTGCCTTTTTTTTTTGTGGACCAGATATGTGGATCACATTCTCATGTTAACGTCTCACAGAAAGCCTCTTAAAATATACAGTATTTTCAACAATACTGATGAACAAAGGTGGTCCTACGTGGCACTGGCACAATTGTGTATGGATGTGGACAGCTGTGTGAGGAAGCACTGATCTCTAACAGTAGAGGGAAGCTGTGGAAGAAGGAGAAAGCACCTTTTGAGCATTGGGCCTCACAGAAGCAATGGCTGAGACCTTTGGCAATATGCTGCGCTTGAGAAGGAAGATCCATCAAGCCAAGTGAAATCGTAGTCATGGCAGATACAGGTATCATGCAACTGGCATCCATTACACGCTTGGAATATTGGCATTAGGAAGTGCATCCAGCCATAGAAACCATGCCAAGTCAGACTGGAGTCTGGTACAGCCATTCAGCTTACTAGCCCTGGTCAAACCGTCCAACTCATGCCAGCAGGGACAATGGACGTTAAATGAGGATGATGAAGATGCCACCTGCAAGACAAAGGCTTCTTGACTGGGAAAAGGAGGTGAGGTGTGGCCATAAAGGATATGTCTTCTCAAGTACAGCAAGTCATCACATATATATATTTACACAGGGATTGAACAAAATAATGGTAACACCTTAAAATTTCAAACAAATTTGTTTTAATATGGAGTAGGACGACCTATGGCAGTAATTACAGTTTGAATTCTACGAGGTATGAACTCGTACAAAGTTTGAATTGTTTCCAAAGGAATTTTTGTCCATTCTTCAGCTAAAACAGTCTCCAGTTCTTGTAGTGATGATGGTGGAGGATATCGACTCTTTAATTGTTTTTCTAAAATGCACCATAAATGTTCAGTAATATTGAGATCTGGGGACTGTGGTGGCCAGATAAGATGTTCAACTTCACTAGAATGTTCTTTGTGCCATTCAGTAACAACTTTAGCTGTGAGAACAAATTGGTGCATTATCATCCAGAAACAACTCCACAACCATAGGATGAATTTGATGAGATAAAGTGCTTAAATAGTCTTGATTATTAATTCTGCCATGAAGGGATACCATTGGGCCAGCAGATTCCCAAGATATAGACCCCCCCCCCCCCAACAGATCATCACAGATCCTCCTCCATGTTTAACAGTTGGAAAAAGGCAGTCTGGGTCAAATGCTTTTTTAGGCTGTCTCCACACATATATTTGGCCAGTAGTCGGAAATAAGGTAAAGAATGACTCGTCCAAGAAAATAACATTCTTCTGTTGCTCTAGGGACCAATTCTGAAGGCTTTTACTCCACTCGAAATGCTTCGCAACGTTTGCTTTTGAAAGTGGTTTTCTGATTGCAGCCCTCCTGTGAAATCTGGCTTTGTGCAGTTCCCAATGAACAGTTTTTATGGAAACTGAGTTCTCAAGGTGGTCATTAAACTCTGCAGTAATTTTGGGAGCTGCACTTTTGTGTTCCTTTCTAACAATTCGCGTAAGAGTCCGACGGTCCCTATCTGAAAGTTTTGGTTTTCTTCCGGAGTTTTGATTTGACGAGGAGGTTTTTCCCTCTTTCTCAAAGGCTGTCATTACTTTCGAGACAGTACTTCTTGATACACCAAACATTTCAGCTGTTTTCGTTACGCTAGCGCCTGCCATACGAGCACCAACAATTTGACCTCTTTGAAAGTCACATAGATTTGTCATTTTAATGAATTTTAATTACCTTTTACTGATGATATCTGAAAAGAAACAGCAATTTTAGCAAAACATATTAAGCAACACTAATAATAAATCAAAAAACATAAAAATAAACAATCTTTTGATGGTTTTATAGATATTTCAAAATTATGATTCTATGATGCTAAGTGTTTCCATTATTTTGTCCAACCCCTGTATATCAGACAATGCTTCTTGAAAACTATAAGTGTAAACAGTTATTCTGTCTCACTTTTGTTTTCACTCCTATATTCCGATTTGCATTGCATTGGCTTTTAAACAACTTTTATCTTAAACTTTTACAGAAATTAGCACTCACCTCTCTCAGAAGTTCCATATCTTGCAGATAAAATGCGATGTAAAACAGAGACAGGAATGAATTCACAAACTGAAACTGTAAAATAATTTCAAATACTGTAATATACATTTAATGCTACTACTACTAATAATAATAATAATTCTTTCTATAACAAGAACAAGACCTGAAAGTTTGGGGAGGTTGGGTAGTTGATGCCAGAACACAACTAGTACTTTCAAAGTTGACCTCAATGCAGTTGGAACTCAGAATGTAAAGACAGATGAAAGACCGCAAAGCATTTTGCCCAGCAAGGAAACAATTCTGCCAACTCAGCAGAATAATAATAATAATAATAATAATCTGATCCAACAAGCCAAGTGAAATCATAGTCGTGGTAGATAGTGGTGTCATGCAACTGGCTGCAAAAATCAGCATTACATGGAACTGCATGCCTATTGCATAAAGTACTATTTGTCTGAGGTCGTTGTTGTGGCTTGACAAACAGTACAAACCTCACCCCTTCCCGGTAGACATAATATCTTCAATCAACAACATCACAATATTGGATACTGTGCAATGTCAATAATAATAATGGTGATAATAATTGGTTCTATCATGGGATGAAGGCCTGGTATTTGGTGGGGGGAGTGGATTACATTGGCCTCCACAGTACTTGACTTATTATATTGACCACAGAAAGATGAAAGGAGAAAGAAAGAACTTAGTTGTATCAACATCATTTATCTAATAAACTCTCTTTTGTTCCTGTATTGAGTACTTTCATGTTTCATTTCCTTTCCAAATAAAACTTAACATTATCAAGGCATAGGCATGGCTGTGTGATAAGGAACTTGCTTCCCAACCATATAGTTTCAGGTTCAGTCCCACTGCATGGCACCTTGGGCAAGTGTCTTCTTTTTACAGGTCAACCAAAACCTTGTGAGTGGATTTGGTAGACAGAAATTGAAAGACACACATCGTGTGTGTGTGTGTGTGTCTATTTTCCTCCCGTTCTGGTCTAATGACCCTCCATGTTTATTTGCGTTTGGTTTCTTTGTATGTTTTCACCGTCCTGTTTTTGTACCCAACTTTGACCCTCCATAAATCCTAAATTTTATTTTAGATTTCATGGGAGAAACTGTCTTTGAAGACTCATATTGTCGTTCAATGCTCGAACTTAGCACTAAACAGACAGCTGACAACTGATGAAGGGTCCTTTCTATGCATTTACTTGTCCTGTTCTTCATTTTTTCTTGTTTATGTATTTAACCCATTTGTTGACGTATTTCATGTTGTTTGAACTATTGATGATGTCCTGAACCCATATATGCATGTATATATACTATTTATTTTATATTTATATATATATATATATATACACATACACACATTTATGTGTGTGTGTGTGCATCTTTGTCTCTGTGTTTGTCCCACCACCACTGCTTGACAACTGGTGTTGGTTTGTTTACATCACCATAATGTAGTGGTTCAGCAAAAAGAAACTGATAAAATATGTACTGGGGTTGATTCATTCAACTAAAAATTCTTCGAGGTGGTGCCCCAGCATGGTCGTGGTTTAATAACTGAAACAAGTAAAAGAAAGATCGTTATCATTAAACACCCACCTGCCATGGGTAGGTTAGGGTCAGCAGGGTCTGAAGACTGCATCGCCTCATTGTCTGTTCTGGCAGGATTACAACAGGTGGATGCCCTTCATAAATGCAAACCACTCAATGGAATGTACTTTTATCATGGCACCAGCTTTGGTGAGGTAACCATGCCTGCGAGACAAAGATAGCCTTTGAGTGAGTGGGGCTACAGTAGAGAGGGAGGCAGCTTTGTGCTGGGAGATGAGGGATTAAAGTGTGAGAGAAGGGACCAGAACAGAAAAGGTCCCTTACTGAAGAAGAGCTGCATGGGTGGTGAGGTGATTGGGGAGGTGGAGCTGAAAAGAAATAGAAATAGTGATGAGGTGTGAGGGTGGACCTTCGAGGTGTTGGGTGAGTAAAAAAAGAGTGGGGACAGGAGAACAGGGTGTGTGTGTGGGTATAGGTTACGAGAATGGGCGACCGGTTAAATATAATGAATGAAGAGGGGTAATAGGTAGGGAAGAGTAAGCGACAACTGTAGGGATCATCTTCCTCAATTCCTATTGCACTGATCATCCCATTGCCTAACAATGGGATGGTCATGGTTGGAATAACTTTGGTCACAGGTGAGCTGGGGCTAAAACCCACCAATTCACAAATACACATGGAAACACATCAAACAATTCGCCAACACATCAAACAATTCATTAATACATCAAACAATTTGCCAACACATTAAAAAGGTTTGATAAAACATCAAACAACTCACCAGAACAAGTTTAATGATGAGATGGTTTTCGTAAGCCTCTTGCATCCTGTAATTCTCTGCAAGAAAGAAAAGAATAAAACAGAAGTCACGGTTTCAGTTGAGTGGTTTGTAAGAAAGTGGGTGGGGATGAGCCTCCATTTGTAAAAAGGAAAAAAAGATGATACAAGGACAATAGAGGGGATGAAATTGATCGAGTGGGGAGGTGCATGATTGGATGGGTACAACTACTGCATTCATGGTGAACATGCGAAGGTGCATCGCTCAGCGGTTATGGTGTTCAGCCCACAATTTGTACAGTCAAGAGTTCGATTCCTGGTGAGACATTGTGTTCTTGAGCAAGACACTCTATTATCACATTGCTCCATTTTATTCAGTTGGCAAAGAATGAGTTGTACCAGTAATTCAAAAGGAGCCAACTTTGTCAATTTCTGTGTAATGCTAAATCTTCCTGAGAACTACATTAAGAGTATGCTTGTCAGTGGAGTACTCAGCCACTTGTATGTTAATTTCAGGAGCAAGATGTTCTGTTGATTGGATCAACCAGAACACTCATTGTCACAAACAATGGAGTGACAGTTTTCTTTCTTTCTTTCTTTCTAATTATGAACATAATCCAACATTATACTTCAATGATACTTGATTCTTCACTGATGTCACTTGTGACAAAGACCCTCAATAGGATGATTCTTAACAGGATCCAGCCTGAGATGGAGAAGAAGCTCAGGGACAACCAGAACAGCTTCAAAGAGGGAAGATCAACCACCAGTCACATCAGGAGGATATTAGAAGGAGCTAGAGCAAAGAGCTTTCCTGCTGTCAAGGTTTTCATTGACTTTAAGAAGGCCTTTGATTCTGTAGACCATCATTGCCTGATGAAGATCTGACAAGCTTATGGAATCCCCAAGATAGTGGACCTGATATCACTGCTCTACACCAACACCAGAACCCAAGTCATTACATCTGACGGGCTGACAAAGTTCTTTGAGATACTGGCTAGGGTGTCCAGGGAGATACATTGGCTCCCTACCTTCTTATTGTAGTGGATTACTGTATGCCCTTTGTGTTGGAGAAACACCAAGGCTCTGGCTTTACTGTAGTGCCAGCTCAAAGCAGGAGGGTGAAGGCTAAAAAGATATCAGATGCTGAATTTGTTGACGACAGAGTTCTGGTGACAAATACAGTGAGGGAGGCAGAGGATTTGATGCAGGAGGTGGAGACTGTGTCGATGAGTGTGGGGCTGAAAATGAATGAGATTAAGACGAAGTATCTGATAGAGAACATTAAGAAGCCAGAGAAGATTATGAATGTAGGCAGGAAGCCACTAGAGTTGGTTGAGGACTTGCTGTATCTGGGAGCAAAGATTGGGAATACATAGGGCGATATAGTTGAGAGGAAGAGCAAATCCTGAGCAGCATGCCATAGTTTGAGATCTGTATGGAAGTTGGACCTTCGTAAAAGCCTGAAAATCTGTCTCTTCATTGCTGCAGTGGAGTCTGTGCTGTTGTATGGGTCTGAGACTTGGACACTGACCAAGAAATTCACTTGGATGGTGGATGGGTGCTACATGAGAATGTTGAGGATGAAGAACTCAGAGCTGTGCGAGAGCCTCCCAAAATAACAGAGAGGAGCCTGAGGTTAGCTGGACATGTTCACCATCATACAGAGTTGATACTGCTCCTGGGGGAACCTCTGCATGGACACACTAGAAGAGGGAGACCAAGGATGACATGTTGATGCCCTAAGGACAGGCACAGGTCTCTGGCAAACACACAGGGCATGGCAGCGATGATGAGGGACAAAGCGCTGGAGAGAACTCGTCCATGGACCTCGGGGAATTTTACTTGCCCTACATACATAGGTGTGTGAGAGAGAGAGAGAGATGGTACATGACTCAGAGGTTAGAGCATTGGATAGTGAGTCCAATTCCTGGACTGGGTGGTGTGTTGTGTTCTTGAGCAAGACACTTTATTTCACACTGCTACAGATCACTTAGCTGTAGAAATGAGTTGCGACATCACTGGTGCCAAGCTGTGTCAGCCCCTTTGCCTTTCCCTTGGATAACATCAGTAGTGAGGAGATGGGAGGCCGGTATGCATGGGCGACTGCTGGACTTATGCCTCAGAGGGGAACTTTCTAGGTGCAATCCCATGGTCATTCATGACCCCCAAGGGGGTTTCATATATATATATATCATCATCATCATCATCATCGTTTAACGTCCGCTTTCCATGCTAGCATGGGTTGGCATGGAAAGCGGACGTTAAACGATGATGATGATGATGATGATATATATATATGAGACCCCCTTGGGGGTCATGAATATATATTTATATTTATACATGTACATATACATTTATATATACACGTGTGTGTATTCATATATATATATATATATATATATATATGTTAATAGTTATACAATATCCTAGATATCACACATACATACAATCTACTTTGATATGTGCATGTGTATATATATATACATATACACACACACACACACAACTCCTGATATTACATCTGCCTCCATTCCATGAGAGCAATTTGTGTAGGATGCTCATACTTGGTGCCAATGTTGGAATATTTGTGGTTTTAAAACTGTAACTTTCCGTGAATGTCAGCCAGTTATAAATTATAGGCTGTAAATGAAGTCGGTGGAGCAATTAACTGTGAGGAAGTGATTATAATTATTGTGTGATATTACAACAATGACATCCTGAGGGAAAGTTACAGAAATTACTCTCCAAGTGATTTGTTTAAACACATCAAACATGACTGACAACGCTAAGACATGAAAAAGGTAATGGTTGTTGTTTTTGGAGTTTGAATGTTTTGTTGATCAATGAATAATTCTGTGTTTGATTGAAATGAATAAAATTCTAAAATTAAGAAAACTGGCACAGAACTGCCAAACTTACCCATATCATTAAGCCAGTATGCAACTCTGGTGTACATTCGATCGAGTGTGAAGATGGAAGCAGCATGGCAAACTTTCGGGAAAACTTTGGCAATGAAAGCATATTCACCGGTGTTGACTAATTTCGTGATGAGTTCCTCAATGTAAAAGTTGGCCAGCATCACAGCAAAAACAATGCAAAGACATAAGATGACAACAGGAAGGGTTACAAAGTAGCGGAACATATTCCTTTTCCATATTGGATAGAATGGTTCCAGCCTTCCAGTGACACTACTTACTTCAAGTTCTCCCTGGAAAGAGAAATCAGTCAAGAGATATTTATTTATGATGGTGGTGGGGGTGGCAGTATGGGGTGGGGGATCTCCATCACAAAAGATAAATTGAATTTGATTCAAGTTTATCAAATTTAATGAACAAAATGGGTAAGTGGAGAGAGCCTGTCACATTGAAGGGGAAATAAGGAGACAAAAAAGTAATATTAATCTTGATTTAAAAGCAGAAGTTGTGCGAGAACACAAAATACTGCATTATTTAACACAAGAGAACCTTTCATATGGACTTGTGATGCATATAAGCACTCTTGTTTATATCACTAGCAGGAGATAATCATCTGCTATTACTGCGAGACTACCAGATCATGTGACTTCAGCCTTCCTTGGCCTTGTTAATGGCAGACATACAAAGCTAGAAATAGCAGCAATTTCCCCATCAGCAAAAATTACTTTGCAAAAATATTACAAAATATTACTTGCTAAGATTTTGATTATTTGTTATAGTTAAAACAATCAATTATTTTGTGCACACACGCGACAGAGTGTAAGCATCCTGAGAGAAATGATGGACATAAGCAGCATCAGATGCGGTGTGCAAGAGAGACGACTGCACTGGAATGGTCAGATGATGCATATGGATGAGGAGAGCTGTGTGAAAAAGTGTCACACCCTAAGAAGGAACCCATGGAAGAGGGAGACCCAGGAAGACATGGGACGAGGTGGTGAAGCACGACCCTCGAATGTTGGGCCTCACAGAGGCAATGACAGGAGACTGAGACCTTTGGAGATATGCAGTGATTGAGAAGACCCAGCAAGCCAAGTGAGATCACAGATGTAACCTATACCAGTGTTGCATAACCAACCAATTTAAAAAGTACTCCTGAATCATCAGGTGATATGCCGTGCTTGAGAAGACCTTTTGAGTCAAATAACATCAAAAATCAAAATCAAGATCAAAATCAGGAATGGAAATTGTAGTTGTGGCTGATGCCAGTGCTGCCTGACTCGCATCCGTGCCTGTGGCATGTAATAAGCACCATTTATGTGTGGGTCAGTGCCAGTGCCGCCTGACCGGCACCTGTGCTGGTGGCACGTAAAAAGCACCATTTATGTGTGGGTCAGTGCCAGTGCCGCCTGACCGGCACCTGTGCTGGTGGCACGTAAAAAGCACC
>NC_068982.1:191636837-191638067 GCF_001194135.2 Octopus bimaculoides | reverse complement strand
TGACCGGCACCTGTGCTGGTGGCACGTAAAAAGCACCATTTATGTGTGGGTCAGTGCCAGTGCCGCCTGACCGGCACCTGTGCTGGTGGCACGTAAAAAGCACCATTTATGTGTGGGTCAGTGCCAGTGCCGCCTGACCGGCACCTGTGCTGGTGGCACGTAAAAAGCACCATTCAAGCGTGGTCAATGCCAGTGCTGCCTGACTAACACCCGTGCTTTGCGGCATGTAATAAGCACCATTCAAATGTGGATTGATGCCAGTGCCACCTGACTGGCTCCCTGTGCCAGTGGTATGGAAAAAGCAGCACCTGAACGTAGTAAAGAGATAATGCGCCATGCATGTGTCTGGGTGTGTGTTTGTATAAAATAAGAATTCAACAAATTTGAAATTAGTTTGAAAGTTCTCACCTTATAAAAAGGCCGGGGATCTATGACAACTTCATCATTTTTGTCTAGTGTCCCCCACTTGTAAGCCAGCTCAGCTGATCTTCGCTTCCAGTGTTCCAAGTAAAGAGTGGCCCACAACACATTAAACAACGCAAAACCAACAAAGCACCAATCATCGAATGTCTGAAGCAAGAAGAATACAAATAAAAATGAAATCAGAGTTATGACATAGATATTAAGACTCAGCAGTAGGATCATAGTTATGACATCAATACTAAGACTAACCATCAAAATCATAGTTATGCATGTTAGCAAGGCTTGGATGAGAGGAAGTGGGATTTTCACAGCTAGATGCACTTCCTGTCACTAACCCTTACCTGTTTTCCAAGAAAGGGACATTTGTAATTCCAAAGGAATTTGAAAGTGTAGAGCTAATTGGAGGATTTGTTGAAGGTAGATGTCAACAAATGTCTCCATTTGTGACTCAACCACAAACAATGAAGTCACCATTCATAGCTGTAGCATTGTTCACAAAGGCATACATATATGCACGCACACACATCCACACAGACTCACATATATGTGTGTATATATATATATATATATATATATATATGGAGGCGCAATGGCCCAGTGGTTAGGGCAGCGGACTCGCAGTCGGAGGATCACGGTTTCGATTCCCAGACCGGGCGTTGTGAGTGTTTATTGAGTGAAAACACCTAAAGCTCCACGAGGCTCCGGCAGGGGGTGGTGGTGAACCCTGCTGTACTCTTTCGCCCCAACTTTCTCTCACTCTTTCTTCCTGTTTCTTGAGTAACGCTGCGATGGACTGGCGTCCCGTCC
>NC_068982.1:191634657-191636805 GCF_001194135.2 Octopus bimaculoides | reverse complement strand
AAAAAAAATATATATATATATATAAATATGCACACTTGCCTAAGGAATGACCGATTCCAAGAGCACATAATTGAGGAGCTAAATCCTTAACCTCACACCCATGCCTGTATGTATATCACAATTATCATCTTCATTTAATATCCATTTCCCATGCTGGCATGGGTTGGGGACGGTTTGACTGGGCAGGCAAGGCTGGAGAGCTGCACCACGCTATATTTGTCTGTTCTGACATGGTTTCTACAGCTGGATGCCTTTCCTAATGCCAACCACTTTACAGAGTGTAGTGAGTGCATTTTATGTGGCACTGGCCCAACAATTACACAAACCTCTATAATGTTCATGGAACAGTGACCTCTAGTTTATCATCTCCTTCTGCTGTAAAGGCCCACCAAAACCTTATCAAGTCTTTCCCCACATCCCTCAGTCTGTCCATTATTATGTCCTTCATATTGTTATATAGAGAAACATAACTAGAACATGCTGGCTTCATTTCTTTCGAGCCACCGCAAGTCTTCTGGCTCACTCACATCTCTTTACTCAGCAACATAACACTTCACTCACAGATATTCACATAAGCTGTCCTTTGCTCTGAAAGGGAAGCCCTTATTATTAGCAGAGGTCATGGCTCCCTGATTTTTCTTCAATCTGTTCTTACTCTGGCAACAATACTTTCAGAACCCCCTCACTATTATTTAGGTTACCTAGGTAACAAAAGTCATCAATTACTTCTAGGGAATTTTCTGTCTGTTTGAGACAATTTATTTTCTACAGATGCTCTTGGTGTTTATTGTTTTTTCTTTCACCTGTAACATAAGTCTACCTTTCTCATTATCTGTGATCCGTCTACACTCTAGTGTCCACGATTGACCCTGGCTTCCCTGTTTAAACTGTCCACCAATTCTTTTACTGTACTAACTTTGACCACAATTGATTCTAGCTTTGGAATTATTTTCTAAATCTACTCCAGACTCAGCTGGTCTAACACCTTTCATACGTTTAGTACCAAAAGGTGACGATTCCTCATGTTTGCAAGACATGGTTCTTATGAGAAATGAAATTGTGAAGGTAACACAGGTTGAAACAGATGACTGAACAGAACGGAATCGTGAAGAGTACCATTGTTGAGAAAGAACCATTATGAAGAGTACCATTATAGAGAGCACCATTATGGAGAAAGAACCATTGTGGAATGTAGCAGTATATCAAGAACCACCATGGCTTAGTGGTTAAGGTGTTCAGTTCATGATTGTAGAGTTGTGAGTTCAATTCCCAGCAGCATGTATACCTGAACAAGACACTTTATTTCACATTGCCCCAGTCCCCTCATCTGGCAAAAAGTTGTACCAGTAATTCAAAGGGCCAGACTTGTCACATTCTGTGTCATGCCGAATCTCCCTAAGAACTAAGTCAATGTTACGCTTGTCTGTGGTATACTCAGCCATTTGCCTGTTAATTTCACAAGCAGGCTGATCCGATCGGATCAACTGGAACACTCGGCATTCTAACTGACAGAGAACCAATTATCAAGAACCACATATATCTACTTTACGTTTACCGTTTCTTTCCCAACCAAAATGCATCAGAACGAAATATACTTTAATCTCTTTTACTCACAACAAACAGAAAGATAAACCCTAATCCAACTTGAACACAACTTGACCAAATATTGCACGACAGAGCAGAAATATCCCAGAACACAGCACAAGTTACTAGACCTTTCCAACCAAAATGTTAATCAACCACTGCAAGCTACCAGAGACCCAAAATCAAACCATCACCATTTATGGCAAACCTAGAATACACTTACCATTGGTCTGTCAGTGCTTTGAAGACGTAAATTCCTAGACTCCTGTAGAACGAAACATTTTACCATTTATAAAGAGATTTTAATTACATTCAATTTTTAAAAAAGACTTGGTTGCCTTATCAGAAATAGATTTTCACTATTGGTCCAGTGTGTGTGTGCGTGTGCGTGTGTGTGTGTGTGTGTGTGTGTGTGTGTGTGTGTGTGTGTGTGTGCAGCTAAAATACAAACATGAGTCCAACCGAAACTTATTCACACACGTGGTATTAGTATTCTAGAAATAGTCTAAATTCTGACCTTTCCAACTCTAATTCAGATAGAATCTAAAAATGCAGATAATTGTG
>NC_068982.1:191621696-191634647 GCF_001194135.2 Octopus bimaculoides | reverse complement strand
CTTGCTGCAGAAACAACATCTGTAGGTATGGAATGAAAAGATGTAAATAACTGCACCCAAACCTGGAGATATAAATCTTGGTTCTTAACTGATATATATATATATATATATATATATATATATATATATATATATATGGCTGAAGCTAGTGTCATGTAACTAACACCCATGCTGGTGGCACATAAACAAAGCACCTTTCGAACGTTGGGCCTCACAGAGGCAATGTGGCTGATGCTGGTGACATGTAAAAGCACCCATTACACTCTCAGAGTGGTTGACATTAGGAAAGGCATCCAGTTGTAGAGACCATGCCAAATCAGACTGGAGTCTGGTGCAGCCTTCCAGCCTGCCAGCCCTGGTCAAACCATCCAACCCATGCCAGCATGGACAATGGATGTTAAATAATGATGATCATGATTGTAATCATCATCATCATCATCATTTAATGTCCGCTCTCCATGCTGGTAGGAGTTGGATGGTTTGACTGGAGTGGATGATCCAGAGAGCTGCACCAAGTTCCTGATTTGGCATGGTTTCTATGGCTGGATGCCATTCCTAACGCTAACCGTTCCAGGAGTCAAATCCACTTGTAAGGCTATAGTAGAAAACATTTGCCCAAGGTGCTATGCAGTGGGACGGAATGCAGAGCCATGAAGTTAGGAAGCAAACTTCTTACCACACAGCCACACCTGATAAACCAATTGACCATCTTTGAGCACTCTTTTGTCACTAAACTACCTGACTTCTAATTCTATAAGAAAAAAAAAAACTTCCAAATTTAAAGTAAATACACCCAAATTAAATTCTTTCATCATAATTTTAGGTTAGAAGAACTTTTTGTTTCGTTCCAAACATCAAATTTGTCATGAAAGTACAAGACATTTTAGTAAAACCAATCAAATTCTTGATTATTTTCAAAATCAATTACATGGAGATTATATTTCATTTGGAATATGGTCTCAAAACAGTGAACAGAATATTTCACTTAAAATTTGGTGCCAACCTGTTCATATCCTTCCATAGTCCACACAAGAAGTCCTATAAGAGCAGGAATACATAGAGCAGTTGTGTAATGTCCCAAGTAAGCAAAATACATGGCAATCTTCACTCCAAAGTATTCACAGATTTGATCTGGAAAGAAAAGAAATGGTTGAAAGATTAAGGGTTATGGTTATATTACTATTCTTTATCATCATTTTAATGTCCCCTTTTTCATGCTTGTATGTATGAACTGAACAGAATTTGGTGAGACAGATTTCCTGCATTCAGAAGCCCTTTCTGTTGCCAATTCTCACCTGTTTCCAGGTAAAGTGATCTTTCCCCCAATGGACAGACATGTTTTTTCACAGAAGATTGGAAATTATCAACACTGCTTGTATGACAGTGATGCTTGTTTACAACCATCACATGATGTCAAGACAAGGTCAGACACACAGTGGCATAGGCTAGACAAGGCTTCTTTTATGATGCTGTTTTATAGCAGGTTTTTTTTTCCTGTCCCCCAATCCTCATAGTTGCTTCACCCAACAAACAGGGACACAGGTTGTTGTAGGGATTGCGTCAACACATAACTTGGATAAGGTATACTTTGGGTCCTCTAGAGTGAATTGAAATCTAGAGTAACAGAAAAGTATGTGCATTATTGAGTGAAACTCAACTGAGTATGGGTTTCCACTCCATGCTATATTGTCCATTTGTGAGAGATGTCTTCCTGTGTAGTGAGACAGATGGCAGCACTAGCCTTTCATAAGATCAAACCACTGAGAGACATTGGTTTTTGTCTACTGAGGGGTTTGAACTCACAACTTTTGGCTGACTAATTTCCTTAAAATCCATGGTACCTATTAACAAATATGGGAATTAAGCCAGTAAGAGTTAAGCCCTAAGCCAACTAATGCCTTGAAAGTGGTTTTGGAAGACAAAAACTATGTAATTGCATCGTGTGTGTGTGTGTGTGCGTGTGTTGACATCATCTGATAGTTATTAACAAGCATCACAGTCATACAAGCAATGCTGTTATTTCCCTCCATGAAAAACATATCTGGCCATGGGGAAATATCACTTTGATTGGAAACAGGTGAGGGTTAGTGACAGGGAAGGCATCCGGCCATAGAAAATTTGCTTCAACAAAATCTGGCTGACCCACGACTACAATATGAGCCAGTGAAGAGACGTCTGTGACCTGCTAGAAACAACAGCCAAGTCTGCCTCAAATGATAAGGACAAATTGAATAATACACTCTAATATACAAACTGGCAGAATGGTCAAGGCTGGATCACCTTTGACCACAGGTCAGTTGGATCAGGGCTGGCCTGAGACACAACAATTATTACAAAACTAAATTGATACAAACAAAGATGTGAGTCTAGATATATAAATGTGATGAGTGTTTACTATTAGTTTAGGTCTAACAAAGTGTAGAGAAGAATAAGAGAAGAACTTACTCAGAGGTTGCGTCTTACAAAATGCATTCACCCAGCCATTACGCAGTCGGATCAGGTCATCATTGTTGTGCAATGGGAAGACGTTAGAGATGACATTGTTTGTTACCAAAGTTGGAACTGAAAAAAAAACAAACAAAAAAATAAGCAGGAGTACCAATTTGTAAAAGTATATTTAATAAACACATATATCTAATGATATATATATATATATATGCTCTCTCTGTGTCCTTACCTGTACATTGGTCAAATGGGATGCTGCTTGGTTGACCAATTTGCTGAGCACCTCCGAGACATACTCAGCAATGACATTCTGGTCTCACACCATTGCCACTTCACTGGTCATTTGCTACAACATCTGTCTGTGTTCAGACTGTCTCTGCACAGGGGCCACCCAGACTCCTGCTTTCACTATGAACAGGAATTAATTTTTTCTCTTCATTCCTTTGCCTCTTATGGTCTCAACTCACCACCACTCTTCCTCTAACATCAACCCCACAGATTCCCACATTCAACTGCACCTCCCTTCCACCTATACACTTGCACACTGCCTACCTTGGTACCCTCACCACACACATACCACTATACAAACACCTATACACACTGTTCAACTCATTACTCACTTCACACACCATTCCAAACACACTCACAAACACCTTCCCACCTCATAGCACCCACGCCACACACTATTATCCACACATACAGGCCACTATACAAGCACCCCTACACACTGTTCAACTCATTACACACACCACACACCATCATGCGTACTCCCACACCCCTATCCCACCACCTAACCTCTATCTCTTGCCACCCCATCCCATACCTCTATGCATTCCCCCCACAACACAAAGTATTCACTCCAAAAGGCACAAAATGCCAGAACACAAACAATACACACACAATATGCATGTACACAATATGGTCATAGACACATGCACACACGTCAGCCTTGTCCATATACATACACACGTCAACCGCACGCATGCACACACACACACACACACATCAGTATATGAAATGCACATCACCCCAATTAATGTATGCACTAAACTACTCATGCACATGCACATGCACACACACACACATAAGTCCACATAATTTTCAGCTCCCCCCACACATACATACTCACACACTCACCCCCATTCACACAACATTCTCACAAACACACACGCTTGTGCACCTTAGCTTCGTCCTGGTCACCTTTAATATCTCCCTTTCATTCAGCCTCTTTCTTCTGGCCATTTCATTCTGTTGAACCATTAATCCTTACACATTTTTTTCTCTCTCCATTTTTATCGTCTTAATCTTTTCTGTCAAAGAGCATAGCCTCAAAACAAAGACTTTTCCCCATTTTTCCTGAGCGCTAAACTAATACACCTGCTTGTTGTTCCTTCACCTGTTTTCATCTTTTGAACTATATATATATATATATATATATATATATAGGGCCTCTAGCTCAGAATGAAAGGTAGACTGTATGATGCCTTGTGTGTGAACAGCCATGTTACAAGGCAGTGAAACAGGGGCTGTGACTGCTGAGGACATGCGTAAGCTTGAAAGAAACAAAGTTAATATGCTCTGCTGGATATGTAATGTCACTGTACATACACAACAGAATGTAAGTGCCTTGAGAGAAAAGTTGGACATAAGAAGCATCAGATGTGGAGTGCAAGAGAGATGACTGCACTGGTATGTGATGCGTATGGATGAGGACAGCTATGTCAAAAAGTGTCACACCATAACAATGGAGGGAACCTGTGGAAAAGGGAGACCCAGGAAGACCTGGGATGACATGGTGAAGCACGACCTTCGAAAGTTGGGCCTCACAGATGCAATGACCAGTGACTGAGAACTTTGAAAATATGCCATGCTTGAGAAGACCTGGCAAGCCAAGTGAGATTGTAGTCGTAGCCAATACCAGTGTCACATAACTGGCCCATTTAAAAGTATCCTTCAATTGTTGGGTGATATGCTGTGCTTGTGAAGACCTGTTGAACTGAGTGAAATTGTAGTTGTGGCCAATGCCACTGCCGTCTGACTGGCATCCGTGCCAATGACATGCAAAAAAACACCATTCAAGTGTGGCTGATGCCAGTGCCACTTGACTGGTGCCCATGGTGGTGGCACATAAAAAGCACCATTTGAGTGTGGCCAATGCCAGTGCCACCTCATTGGCTCCTGTGTTGGTGGCACATAACTGGCACTTGTGCAAAGTAACATGTAAAAGGTACCCATGCCAGTGGCACATAAAAAGCACCTACTACACTCTCGGAGTGATTGGTGTTAGGAAGTGCATCCAACTGTAGAAACCCTAACCAAATTCAGAGGTGAATCTGGTGCAGCTCTCTGGCTTAGCAGTTTCAGTGAAATCGTCTAACAACCCATGCCAGCATGGAAAAGTGGACGTTAAATGATGATGATATACATTACTATATAATCTTAACCCTGCCCACTCTCCCAAACCCCTGTATCACCTCACCTATTCTTACCCTCCCCAAGTCCCCGAAGGGCATGTCCCACCACATCTTCACTCTCTCTCTCTCTCTCTCCCTCCCTCTCTAACTCAATCTCCTCCTTTCTTTTTCAACTACATTAATCCCTGTATCTACTCTTCAGTAAGACACCTTTAATCTCTCAAGTGGCACAAAGCTGCCACCCCACCTCCCTCTCAATACTAATCCCCCCTCCCAGTTGAGGGTTTTTTGTCTTGCAAACTACTTGCTCACCCTGTCAGTGCTGGTGCTGTGTACAAAACACCCAATACACTTTCAAATAAGCTTCTTTCCTTCAAAATTCTAAAGACGAAGAATATTTCAAAGACGTGAACCTTCATTTTGTCAAAGACTAATTGAAAATATTGCAAGTGTAAGCGATAACCTTTTGTTCAACTGAGGAATTCTAAGTAGAATTCAATAAAATGCAAAAAGGAATGAGAAAAATAGAATCTTACTAATGGCTTGTCCTTCTCGGAATACAATATCATGAATGTGTTCATGTCCAGTAGAGCGCACATTATTCAGCATACCATAAACAATACTTTGCCGTTCTTGACTTGTGAAGAATTCCATTTCATTGTGGATATTTTCAAATAAGTCTTGTTCTTCAAAAGTGAATTCTTTCATTCCACCACCATAATCTTGTTTTAGGGACTTGCGGATACACAGGTTCTCGGCCCCTTTCAACAAACTAACAACAACAACAACAACACCATTAAATTTTTTTAAATTATAAAAACAAACAATAAAATAAAATGTTACTCATCTGTTTTATACCAGTAATTACTGGGGATGGGGCTTTATTATTGATATACATAAAGTTTATTAGCAGTAAATAATCTCTGTGAACTACTACTACTACTACTAACAATAATAATAATTGTTTCTAACATGGGCACAAGGTCTGAAATTTTGAGGTGGGGCTAATCAATTACATTGGCCCCAGTATTTTACTGGTACTGTAGCTTATCGACCCCCATTCTTCCCCTCCAAAGGATGAAAAGCAAAGTTCATCTCAGCAGGATTTGAACTCAGAATGTAAAGAATCCTAATTAAACACCAAAAGGTATCTAGTCCCCTGCTCTTCTGATTTTGCAAAGATTGGGAAATGGTAACATGGGGAATGTGTGATGTTCATGCTTTTTCCTATGGCATTAGAAGAGTCTGGGAAGTAAAATGACTTTAAACACTGATCTTGTTTCAATCATTAGACTGCGGCCATGCTGGGGCACCACATAAGCCCAGCATTTATTTTCTTAAGCCTGGTACTTATTCTAATTGGTTTCTTTTGCTAAATTGCAAAAGTGAAAGGGATGTAAATGTACCAACACCAGTTGTCAAGTGGTGGTGGGGAACAGACACATACACAAATATATGACAGGCTTCTTTCAGTTTCCATCTATCAAATCCACTCACAAGCCTTTGGTTAGTTTGAGGCTATAGTAGAAGACACTTGCTAAAGGTGCCACGCAGTAAGTTTGAACCTGGAACCATGTGCTTAGGAAGCAAAACTTCTTACCACACAGCCAAGCCTGATATCTAGAAACTCCACATAATGTGTGTGTGTGTGTGTGTGTGTGTGTTTCTGTGTCTAAACCTTTGTCAAATTTATCCCTTCATGATACCCGATACAATAAGAGTTGTGGATCAATATGACAGACTGAAACCTTCAAAGGCAGAGCCCCAGCATGGCCACAGTCCAACAACTAAAAATCAATCAAGACGAACCAAATACGAGGAATTACATACCTTTGGTAACTAGCTGTCATGTAAAACCCAAAGACTTCCGTTTTGGCATGATGTCGAACATGGACAATAATCTGTGGAGCCTTTTCCTTCAGCTGTTTCAGGACCCACATCAACTTGGCGTCTTCCGTTTTGGGTGGGAATGTCATCAGGACATCGCAGTTCCGTGTTGGTATCGTGTGCAGCCATATTCGACTGGATACCACAAACTGGCTGGTTCTCAGGAGACGTTTACCGAAAACTCGATAAGCTAGATTTTTAAAAAAAAACAAGAAATAGAAATGATGATGGCCAATAATTGAGAAAGGAAGGAAAGAAGAATTTAGAGAAAAGCAAAGAGAAGTGCCAAGGCTTAGTTTTCTAAAATTAAAATTTAGAAAACCCCCAAAATGTCGGGCTTTGTGCCTAGAGTAGAAAAGGATATATTTATACACAGACACATACACACACATAACAGCTAAGAGAAACAGAGAAATGAATTCACCAGATTCTTTATTAATCACAAAGATCATTTCGACCAATTCCTTGTAGCTAAGATATACAATTGATTACGGTGCATCCTTCAGTGTAAATGTACCTCATCAGGTGACTTTTCAAAAGGTACCTTGCTCAATAAACCCAGTTTTGCTTGGTTCAATTATGCAGCATGTTGCCTATAGGTTTCATGGTTTTGAAACCATGAAGCCTACAAACAACCACATGTAGGTAAATAACAACATGTTGCATAACCAAACCTTTCCTTCAGTTTCCATGTTTACATACATTTTGTATAACAAACCCAAACTGTTATATTTTATTTGTTTATCTGCATAATTGCCCCCTATATCTGCTGTCCTCGATTCTTCTTACGGCCACTCTTGGTCCCTCGTAAAGATATTAATGTCGGAATGTAAAGAAGAACGAAACACCACTACACATTTTGCCTGGCATTTCTAACAACTTTGCCAGCTCTTTTACTTAAATAATATTAAAAGATTATCTATTAATCTTTCTATCAAGGAGACAACCTAAGTTTCAATAATGTACCCTATTAAAAAGAGCCTGATATAATCCCTTATTTTATTTTTTTTATATGAAAACAGACGTAAAGTAAATAACTTTGTCATTTTTTCAAAGACATTTTGTATTTAAACTGAATATTTTTCATATTAAAAGTAGACTTTTAAAAGGACAAATGATTTCAAAATTTTCACCATCAACAAAGTGATGGCTCTTGAGCAAATAGAACTGAAAAAGAGAAATGATTGATAAAACCGAAAGAAAACTCATTCCCTCATATCACCAGATGGATAACAAAAACCAGAAACAATGATTAACCTTTTTGTTACCATATTTCTGTTGGAATACTCTGTTTGTCTCAATAAATTTTGAAAATAATGAAGAATTTAGTAAATATCTTTTGGCATTATTAAGAAAGGGTTTTGAACATAAATTCACATAAAATTATGTTGGAAGATCTTAATTTAGATGCCTTTAAAAGAAGAATCTGGAGTCAAGGAACCCTTTTGACACCAACCCACCTGAGACAAGGGATGGTCCAAGATGTGTTGGTATCAAAACAGATAATGTAACCTGATGCTGACCAATAACTGTTTGGATTCCTTAGTCCAAGACAACTGGAATGACTACAGTGTGGTCTCTGTCTCATGTCCTCAGACTGAAGTCTTGAATAAAAGCAAAGTATCACAATTAATCAGAAAAGAAGAAAAACAAAAGAATTGTCATTCAGTATTTTTCCAATCACTGGAATTACGGAATTTTCAACTTTGGCATGACATGGCATGGCATTGAGTTTGAAGAATACTACGTTAGAATACATCCGTAATCTCTATAGAAGAATAGCTGATATACAAAGTTAGCTTGTTGGTCTCCAGTCATGGTTTACATTGAAAAGAGAGAGAGAAAGAGAGAGAATCACAAGAGGTGCAGGATGAGTGTCTTATAATTTTCTGAAAAATACAAATTTTTTAATGAAGTTTTGTAGATGAAGTTAATTGTAATCATGATAAAGTTTGGAAAAACAAAAGCATATATTTGTGTTTCAAATAAATAAATACGAAATTTGTTTTATTTAGCACATTCGGTGGCATATATGAGGTGCACTTTTTTTTATAGAAAAAACCATCTGAAAACCAACGGCCCAGATCGTCTACGAGAAGCTGAATTCCCAACGTGCTTCAACCCTTCAGCATTCAGATTACTCTCTCAAATGCAAGGTCTTTTTATTCACATAATTTTGAATTAATCCTACATTATCTCAAAGCTTTTGAGATTTTGATGATAGGATTGTTTTTAGAATGACATTGTAAGAGACCAGTTCAAACACAAAATATTTGGGTCTGATCTGGTCAATTTAAATGGTAACGGGTTAATACACTAAAAACCGTTTTTCCTGAAGATGTGCTGCTGAAATTGGGGAACATTAAAGATGCCCATCTGTCTTTTGTGTCTTTTCAACCATTAAATACAGTAAGTTTTAAGGAAATACATTTTTTTCCTTTTGAAAATTAGTAATTTATTATTTCATAATTTTGTATAAGCACCAAAAGAATTTTGACGAGAGCTAAATTAGAATAATCGCATGTGTGCCATGTTTCCTGATGTTAGTCATGGTGACAAAAGTATGTTTCTATGACTGCCATGATGAGTAATATACACACTAGTATAGCATATAGTCACACACACACACAAAAACATACGCACAAGAACACACACACAAACACAAACTCTAAGAAAATTAACTCCCCTAATGTACGATTATAAAAGGTTGGTAGGCTATTAGTCCCAAGTATAGAATTATGTAGGGTCAACAGACTGCTGGCCCCATAGTGGTGGGTTAAAATGGGGAATAAGTTAGTAATATTCTTATAGAGGATTATACACAGAATTAAAAGAGGCTGATAGTTTGCTATAGCAGAAGATTATAGTCTGGCAGTGTCCAATGTTTGATAACATGACTGACCACAGCCTGGACAAGTTTAGAAGATATGAGTTTGTGAAAGTAACTGACAGGAGGCATTGACCATGCTTCAGGGACTGAAGGACATCTTTTTTTAAGCACATTTCTAATGAAATACATGATGTTTTGATTAATTTTGAAAATAATAGAGAATTTAGTAAAATTATTTTATCATTATTTAGCTGGGGTTTGGAACATAAATTAGCCGGAAATTTTGATGGAAAGTTTAATTCTGATCATTTCAACTCTTTTGTTTCCAGATTTCTGTCAAAATATTCTGCCTAGGTTTCAATTAATTTTGAAAATAATGAAAAATTTAGTAAAATAAGTCGTTATTAGGCTGATGTTTGGAAGATAAATTAGCATGGGATTTGAGGGAAGGTTTGAAATTTAGATAATTTTAAAACAGAAAATTTGTATCAACAGAGCAAGAGCAAGCTGAAGAGGGATTGGTATCAAAAGTGTTACAGAGAATTTAAAACCATCAAAGAGAATAAGTCAAATGATTGTTGTGGTAATGTGTATTAATAAAAATATATGTTCTGGTCATACTGGAGCATATATAAATTATCTTGCCTCAACAGGTCTTCACTATGCTTGCGAAGACCTGTTGAGGCAAATGAAATCGCTGTTGTGGCTGATGACAGTACTGCCTGATTGGCACCTGTGCTAGTGGAACATTAAAAGCACCATTCTAGTGTGATCGTTGCCAGGGCCGCTGACTGGCTCCCATGCTGGTGGCACATAAAAAAAGGACCATTTGAGCGTGGTTGTTGCCAGTGCTGCCAGACTGGCTCTGGTGCAGGTGGCACGTAAAAAGCACCCACTACATTCTCGGAGTGGCTGGCATTAGGAAGGGCATCCAGCTAGAGAAACTTTTCCAGATCAGATTGGAGACTGGTGCAGCCTTCTGGCTCGCCAGTCCTCAGTCAAACCTTCCAACCCATGCCAGCATAGAAAGCGGACATTAAACAATGATGATGATGATGTACACTAAATGTACTGAAAAGAAAGAAAAATGGTTTTCTTCTTCTTCTTCCATTATACTAATCGACACATCAGTGTGACAATACTTCACAAATGACAATCTAGGGAAATGGTGTAGTTTATTATCTAATTTGCAAATGAGGTTAATTACCTAAGAATTTTAATCACCAACAATGTTTAATTAAAGGAACTCTCCAGAATAAATATATAACTGGAATTGCCAGTAGCTGAAACACAAACAAGTTAAAATCCCGCCTGGAAGGGTCAACAGTACAGAGCCTGTCTCTGGGTCTCTACAGTGACCCTTGTTGTTGTTTAGCCCTAAATGAGTCCTGATCCAGCAGACCAATAACCAAAGATGTTCCAGCCATGGCCATCCAGTCTTTTAAAAGTGTCTAATGTGACATTTACTTTTTAAAGTTCCAACTCACTCTAACCTTGCACCTTTATTAAAAATCGTTAGCACACCTGACGAAATGCTAGGTGGCATTTCATCTATCTTTACATTCCAAGTTCAAATCTCACTGCGGTTGACTATGCTTGACATTCTTTTGGGGTCAATAAAATAAGTACCTGTTGAGCACTGGGGTTGGTGTAATCGACTTGTCCCCCCTCCCCCAAAGTTCCAGGCTTTGTGCCTATACTAGTTATTATTATTATTATTATTAGCAAGGTAGATTGGAAAAACCATTAAAATATTGGTTCCGGCCATTTATCTTCTGAGTTCAAATCCCTCCAAAGTCAACTTTGCCTTTCATCCTTTCGGGGTCAAAGAAATAAATACCAGCTGAGCCCTGGGGTTCATGGAGAAAACCTTTCAAAACTGCTGGCCCCTAGATTCTCTCTCTCTTCAAGGTTGATTTGCATTCCTCCAGTATTCATAAAGCAAATCCCAGTCATATACTGGGGTTTTTGATTCAACTGACCAAACCATTCCCTTCCAAATGTTTGGTCTTGTGATAAACTGAGAGACAATTAATCACCTCATTATCTCTGATGATTACCTGCTTAATTATTTATATCAAATATTTCAGAATTTAGTTGCAACTAATATCGATTTTGACTTCATGCCAAGAGAATAGAGAGAAAATGTTTCTAACCCAAAACCATAGCAGCGGATGTTAAACGATGATGATGATGATGTATATATATATATATATATATATATATATATATATATATATATATATATACATGACATTATTGATGGATTGATGGTAATCTCAGTTGGAAATCTTGTAGTAATCTTGAAAAAGACTTAAAAACTAATCCTGAAAGTGATACACATGTGACAGGTCGGGTTGGTGTGTGTGTGTGTTGAGGTGGGGGAGGCATGCACCGTTGTAGCACATTGCTGCATCCTTCATTTGTTAGTATATTCCTGGGCCCTCCTGGGTGACCCGTTGAGCAGAGTCCCAGTCAGTCCCTATTTCTGAGACACTTCCTTATTTATCATGACCAGGTGACAGTGGTCGACCACCACCAGCCATCAACCCAGCCAGATCCTCAGTGAAGAGGGCATGGTAAGCAGGGTCTGACTTGGGAAATCGAACAACATGACCAAACAGTCTGAGCTGACATTCCTGAATCGTACGAGTAACAGGTCACATCCGAGTTTATGAATCGAGTTGTTGGTTGGATATGAAATCCAACCAATGGTAACCCATAATCCTGGAAAGTGGCCTGGTACTGAAGGAGTTCAGGTAGTCCCTAAGGACCCTGGACGTATGTGGCCAAGTGGTTAAGAAGTCCACTTTGTGATTCTGGGATTGATGGTTCAATCTTACAGTGAGGCACCTTGGAAGAATACTTTTACTGTAGACGTGAGTTAACTCAAACCTATAGACAAAAGTACAGAGAAGAAACTGTGCCGAAGCCTGTGGAATGACATTTCCTGTAATTCAAACATCCAGCCATCTTATGGACAGTGTCATATTGATTCTATTTGAGAATTATGTTAAGAGTAGATGTTACTCACCCACTTTGGATGATGATTCAATGAGTTGGTTGTTCTGCAGTTCAAAGAACGAGATATATACCTATTATTATTATTATTATTATTATTATCATTATTAGTTTGTCTGTCATTGTTGACAATGACCAAGAACATCACATAAGGAAAGAGGGTAGGGCATAGGGTGTCCGGTTGTGGCCAGTCAGTTTAATACGTGCTTGGAAGCTTCTGCCACAGGTTGGGGTTGGGCACTGACAGTCTATTGGGACTGAAGGCAAGGTGTTGGCTCTGGACTTGCATTAGTTTGTGTTTTTCTTTTTTTTTGTGCCCCTGAAATCTTGTTCTTTTCGTAGGAGGTGACATTT
>NC_068982.1:191618346-191621575 GCF_001194135.2 Octopus bimaculoides | reverse complement strand
AAGTAATTTTTATCAGTCTACATTGTGTCAGGCATTCGGACAAAATAGCTTGACCACCTGATTTGTGCTCTCCTCAGCAATGTGTAAAATGCTTGGCAGATCAGCTCAAGAGAGGATCTCTAGGACCTTGTCTGGCCAGGTGACTTTCATCATCTTTCTCAGGCAGTTCATGGGGGAAGAGGTTTAGCTTCTTTGTGGTGACATTTGTAAACTGTCCAAGTCTTTTATAGGTGTAGCATGGGGAATACAACTGCTTGAGACACATTCAACTTGGTGGCCCTAATGCCTCTCCTCTCCCACACTGATTCACACACACAGATATAAACAATTACGTTCAACCCATACTAGCATGGAAATACGAAAGTTAAATAAACAAACAAATGAATGAATGCATATATTTATGTAGGCCTGTCTTAAAGTGTGTGTGTGTGTGTGTGTGTGTGTGTGTGTGTGTGTGTGTGTGTGTGTGTGTGTGTGTGTGTGTGTGTAAGTATGAATGTATATAAGTATATATGTATGAATATATTCGTATTTTAATTATTCACCTGCAGTTGTCTCCCTTGATGGAGAGCTGATACTGCAGGTTCAAAAGCAGAATGTCTGAGTTCGAACGTATGGATGGATATGTGTGTGTGTGCGTGTGTGTTACGATTTTATATTTGAGCAGTAATACCATTGATTTCACACCAAGGTATCACCCAGATGTCAGAGTTGTGGGTGGAGCTTTTACTACAAGTGGACGTCCCTTCTCTGCACAGCTCACTTCCCTGCAGAGATGTATTGAATACTTCAGTTGTTCTACACACAACACCAGACATACACTCATTGCATAAATCTGTTCAAGCAGATACCTCCCCCCACCCCCCGCCATACTATCATTCACTCAGCCATTGATCCTTAAAAAACGGAGTAATTAAAATTCTTTAAGCTTCCAGTGTACAGGAGTGGCTGTGTGGTAAGTAGCTTGCTTCCCAACCACATGGTTTCAGGTTCAGTTCTACTGTGTGGCACCTTGGGCAACTGTCTTCTACTATAGCCTCGGGCCAACCAAAGCCGTGAGAGTGGATTTGGTAGACGGAAACTGAAAGAAGCTCGTCATATATATGCATATATTTGTGTGTTTATGTTTGTCCCCCCCCACCTACTATCGCCTGACAACCGATGCTGGTGTGTTTACATCCCCATAACTTAACAGTTCAGCAAAAGCAACCGATAGAATAAGCACTAGGCTTACAAAGAATAAGTCCTGGGGTCGATTTGCTTGGCTAAAGGCGATGCTCCAGCATGGCTGCAATCAAATGACTGAAACATGTAAAAGAACATGTGGGTGTGGGTGTGGGTGTGTGTCTTTGAGTCTGTGTTTGTTCCCAACCATCACTTGGAAAAAGGTGTTGGTGTGTTTACCTCCCCATAACCTAGCAGTTCAGCAAAAGACACTGACAGAATAAGTAGCAGGGTTTAAAAGAGAATAAGTTCTGGGGTCAGTTTATTTGACTAAAACTTCTTTGACATGGTGCCCCAGCATGGGCACAGTCTCATAACTGAAACAAGCAAAAGATAAAAGATAAGACGGGGGTGACCCCTCCAGTGCTGGGGTCACAATGCACCATGGTCTCTTGTCTGTACATGTGTGTGTATTTGTGCTTGTGTGTGTGTATAGATATATTCTTGTGTAAGTGTATATATGTATGTGTGTATGCTTGTGTGTGCATATATGTATGTATGCATGTGTATATATGTAAGTGTATGCATGTAGGTGTTTAGGAAATAGCTGGACACAGAATTCTCGGTGGGGAAAGAAAAACACACAGGAAAAGATGAAATATCTGGAACTTACCATTTTGTAAATAACTCCTGGAGCGCTGAAATTTATACATTTTTCTTTTACCCATGTTCCACAGACTCGTTATGGACATTACTGTAGTAGTAGGAGGAGGAGGACTAGTAGTAGTTGTTGTTGTTTTTGTCGCTGCTGAAGCTTTGAGAAGCAAGTTGATTGATGTTGGGGAGTGAGGCTATGTCTGTTAAAGTGTTCCATACTTGACCATCTTATGGCACTGTAGATTATGGTAATATTGCGGCAGATAAGCCTACAGAATACCACAGCAAATAAAGATTGATTTATGAGAGTCAAACATATGGCTTTAACAAAGATTAGTCAGTATTAGCAGCCAATAGATTTTGGGTGGAGAGGCCTTCAGTGTGGGAATAGTAACAGCAAGGGGCAGCTACAGAACATGGTCAGTGGATTAAGGAAGAATCCAATGCAGGCGAGTGCTAAGGTCATTTGTCATTGGAAAACTAATAACAAAGAAAGAAAGAAAGAAGGAAGCAATGGCAGCAACAACAACAACAACAAAAAAAAAGCTAGATCCCTCGATATTAGTTGATACGTGCGGAATGTGCATAGAAGATGCATTTAAAATGAGGTTGTCGTTTATGAGGCAGGAAGTTAGTTTGTTAATAAATATATAATAGCTATGAATAAATAAACAGTGAACAAATGTTAAAGAATAACAGAATAATAGGATGAGAGAATGATAGAGATAATGTGCTGCAGAGAGAAAACGAAAGAAAATAAAAAGAGGTCAGGCTATGGGATAGATTATTGACCCAAATATAGCATGTGGGGGTGGGGGTGGGGGGAGAATGAATGAATGGGGTTATCACATGTGATAAATGTATTGAGGTGAAATATATTTATCACTTGTGATAAATATATTTAGTTAAAATATATTTATTACTATTAAGAAACAGATTTAGATTCAGTCCAGTTCGTTACAACAACATTCAGACAAAAGGTAAAATCTTTCTATTTTCTACAGAAATGACAAAGTTCCTTTTTCTTATAAGAATTTAAGAGAGGAAAAAAAATACTGGATTCCAACGATTCACCTGAATATATTGGAAAAGTGGAAATGTGAAGTTGAGAGATTCAGGTCTGTTGCAAAAAATTACCAGAAACACTAATGGCAAATGATTTTTTTTTTTGCTCCATACATATATCATCATCATCATTGTCATCATAATCAATGATGGTGATGATGATGATGATGATGATGGGAAGCATGATTGGATCCAACAAGTCAGAGGAATGCACCAAGATCCAGTGTCTGCTTTGACATCATTTCAACTGGTGAATGCCCTTCCAAATGCCAACCACTTCAAAGAGTGTACTGGCTGCTTTTTACAAGGCCCCTGTGCAAGTGAGGTTACCAAGTAACCTGCA
>NC_068982.1:191613832-191618171 GCF_001194135.2 Octopus bimaculoides | reverse complement strand
AAGAGGGTAGTGATGGGGGTGGAAAAACAGTTTGTTAAGAAATAAGGAGGGGAGGATAAGGGTATGTTCAGTGGATTGGTAGGAAGGGTGGGTGGGGTGGAGTGGGTGGTGAGAAATATCAGTATGGAGGCAGGTAGCAGGGGGGGGGCAGGGGAAAGAGAGAATTAGGTCAGGAAAAAGGAAGTGATGAGTAGCAACGTGTGTGTAAGAGGGAGACGAACAGTGGCAGAGATGGAAGTGAGAGGTACATAAGGTGGGTGGATGTGGGATCTAATGAGTGGAGTGACAACAGTGAGGTGGAGGGAGGGTATTGATGTCAGACACAAAAGGGCATTGAGAATGGCTGCAAACATGAGAGCTATTTCAGATAAAGTATGGCAGACCTAAGATGGAGGTGAGAGGGAAACAGAGAGACATAGTTGAAGGCACAAAAAGAAGGTAATTGGTGGGAAACTGGTTAGGAAACGATGAGAAAGAGTGACGTGCATTGATAGGAAATGGTTCCAAAAGGAAGCAAGTGGGACATAAGTGGGGACGAAATATGTACCAGTTTTGTTCTCAAATAATTACAGCAGCTAAGTAGTGCCATAGTTAGAAGAGTGAAGGAGGGATGGGTGTTAGGAGGATGAGGGAATGCATAACAGGGAAGATTGGATGTAGGAACAGAACCCACTATGTACAGGTATAAACAAAAACCTCAGTTTTGCCACAAAAAAACAGGTCCTTTCAAACACGATGAACCACAAGTCATCACAGTTTTTTGTCATTTCCTCCTTGAGGCTCAGCCTCTTGAGATCAGCCCTCACTGTATGTCATGAAATGGTCATCAATGATTGAAATGGTGGAGTCAGCATCAAGCTATGAACACACTTTTGATTCACAGACAACAATTGTGTCCATCACAGAAATGTCAGAGTAACTGATGGAGTTAGACATTGAGAATTCAGCTGCAAAATAAACTGCAAATAAACATAATAGATATGGTGTACAAATGAAAAACAATGGTAAATGATGGCAGAAGTAATGAATACGAGATGAAGGAGGGGGTCTATTTGAGAGAGAAAGGGTAAATATATGGCCAGACATTGAAAGCTGAAATCTTGAATTAAGAAGAAAATTAAAGACATTAGCCTTGATTAAAGGCAGCTTCAAATCACAGATGGACAAGCTCTTGTATGTCAATGTCTTCAATGTTATCATCCTGCCTGGAGTGAACAATGTAATCACAGATGGGAAAAAGTTCCACTGGGTTGGATATGTGAAAAGACTCAGAGACAACAGATGCAGCAGTTGTTGAGTTTTATCCACGAAACTGTGAGAGACCATTCAGAAAACCTCCAAGACAATGAGAAGATGATATGAAGAAATGGTTTTGGAGCAAATGGAAGAGAAGGGCACAATCAATGGAAAAATAGAAGGGCATTGTGACCAGTGAGGGATAACAACTTGTGATAATCTGGTTGAAAATACACACACATACACACACAATCTCAGTTACCATGGTTTCAATCCTGCACTTGAAAAGATTTCTTCAAATCAATAAACTCAATTGTTACTTTCAAATGACATGTGTCATTTCCATTCCTGCCTCACCAGTCAGAAAAATTGATCAATAACACTTTAACAAAACACAATCACACACCTTACCTGTCTGTTTACCTAGTGACTCATCTCCTATTTACCTATTTTCACCTATCTACCTGGTTGTTTATTTCTGCCTATTGTCACTTATTATCTTTGGAATTCAATAGTGACTGGGCTAAAATATTCTTTTCCACTCTAGGCACAAGGCCCGAAATTTTTGAGGAGAAGGCCAGTTGATTAGATTGACCCCAGTATGCAACTGGTACTTAATTTATTGACCCCAGTATGCAACTGGTACTTAATTTATCGACCCCAAAATGATGAAAGGTAAAATCAACCTCGGCGGAATTTGAACTCAGAACATAAAGACTGACGAAATACCACTAAGCATTTTGCCCAGTGTGCTAACGATTCTGCTAGCTCATCACCTCAATGGACTAAAATATTATTTGGTAAATGGGTAAGAATGGAAGAGAAAAAAAAAAGCCCTGAATAGAGATCCTTGATGTTCAACCAGCTGACAGCAGATGATCCTTAATGTTCCTGTAGATGTGGTATCAATGATTCCAATCTGAAAGGTGGCTGAGATTTCTTCTGTCAGTCAAAATGGTGTTCACTATTGTTTGTATTTTCTTCACCCAAAATGTTACAACACACACACACACATACATTGCCTCACAGAGGCAATGACAAATGACCAAGGCCTCTGGCAATATGCCATGCTTCAGTAGAAGACTTATGAAGCCAAGTGAAATTGTTATAATGGTAGATCCTGGGGTCACACAACTTGTATGTCTAAGCACTCATTACTCTCTTGGAGTAGTTGGTGTTAGGAAGGGCATCCGGACACAGAAATCATGCCAAATCAGACTGAGGTCTGGTGCAGCCCTTCAGCTCTCCAGCCCTGGTCAAACCATCCAACCCATGCCAGCAAGGACAACGGACATTAAATGATGATGATGATGATGATGATGATGATATATATATATTAAATATCCATCATGGCTGATCTTATCTATTGGTTTCGTGTAAAGAATACAATTGGAGAGAGTTAGGTTACAAACTGATTATATAACTTTACACTCGTAAACGAGGGAAGAGAGTAGTCGCCATATTCCCTTCCGTATCTGCTAACTCTGACCAGCATAAAAGACAAAGAATCAGTCGTCAGAGTTGGCCGGCATGGAAAGGAATATGGCAACTGCTCTCTTCCTACATTTATATTCTCTTAGACAATTCATACACGTCTAAATATCATAACCATGGGCTGACTGAAGCCTTATGATGGAGTTTGGTAGGCGGAAGTTTCCATTGTGTGTGTGTAGAAGTGCTTCTGCCTCCTAACAGAGAGGTTGGGGGTGGGGGAGAGAATATACATACATACATACATATATGTGTATATATATATGTATATATGTTAAATTCAAATTACGACAAACGTAAATAAACAAACGAAGTTTGCTTTTAGAAGCGTTGAGATGTCTTTTAGAAAGTTAAAGAAGTGATTTTTAATTCTCAATCGCAGAATAATGTTAATAATATAGCCTGAACAGGATATACTACCCTTATTTTGCAGAGAAAAGTGTAGGTGGCTAGCTGTGTAGCCACCTACACTTTTCTCTGCAAAATAAGGGTATATTATTAACATTATTCTGCGATTGAGAATTAAAAATCACATGTATATATGTATTTGTGTGTGTTGTTGACAGAAATTTTGTTGGCCTAAAAGGCACCTCCAAGGGTCTGATATCACAGATGGTTTAGCTTAATTAACACCACAGACATCAAAACAGAGTTTGTGTGGAGATAACAATCCTCCACCACACCCGCCCACCCACGTCATCTCGCCACAGCTGTCACCACCACCACCACCACCACCATTTATGTATCCCCCAATAAAACAAGACCGAAATAACTTTAATGTAAACATTTCAAATAGTTCCAGCATCCGTTTTTTTAAGAAAGTTGACACAACCATATTTACACTGATTATAAATATCTCTCGTTAAAACACTTTCATTTCGCTCCATGCAGCTTAAAGTTTTGCAGACTTTGAAGAGAAATGCTGGCTCGTTCGGACTTGGTTTGCTGAACCTGAATGAACTGGGTTTCTGTCAGAAGCCTGTAAAACTTTAAGAAGCATGGAACCAAATCAAATAGCTTTAAATAATAATAGATGTAATTCCAATTAAATGTGTTGAATGCCTCTTTCTTTTGCTTCTCCACTCCCACTACCCCCCCCCCCCAATGTTGTTTGTATTCGGAATTCTGTACCATGTTCTCTATTTTCTGTTTGTTTGTTCTTTTGTCTTTGTTGCTGTACACATTCGCTAGCTTTCTTACAAAGGGGTCTAATACTCTTAGCTTAGACTTTTTTGGGGGACAACCAGATCGAACCATCTCAAGTGTAACTGCCTGAAATGGTCGTGACCTCTAGAACTTGCCTGAGGAAAGAAAGCCACGAATGATCCATCCTTTTTTTTTTTGCCTGTCCTTCTAATTGTTGTTTCTCTTGTCTGCCTTTGTATCGTCAATCTGTCTGAATGTTTTAATGTCCTCCATTGCGTTTTTGTTTCATTTATATATATATATACACCAGTCCTCAGTCAAATCGTCCAACCCATGCTAGCATGGAAGGCGGACGTTAAACGATGATGATGATATATAGAAAGAGAAAGAAAGGTAGTAAAAACTACTTCCTTACATGTTGAAAAATAAATGCTCCAATGAACATCCACAATAATAGTCTTGATAC
>NC_068982.1:191610031-191612883 GCF_001194135.2 Octopus bimaculoides | reverse complement strand
ATATATATGATATATATATATGTATGTATGTATGTATATATATATATTGTTTACTGCTTAAATAAATGGAGTCGCATGAAACGATCGTACTGCAGTAACCTTGAATATCTTTGTTGCTTATTTTGATTTATATATATATATATGTATGTATGTATTGGATTATAACATTCAGACTGACAGAGTAATAGAAGAAGCTAGAAATGCCTGCTTTAGTAGGTCGTAAGCAAAGAGAATAGAAAGTGCCAGGAAATCGACTTCACAGTCCCAAATGACGAGAAAGTCAATATGAGAGGTATAGAGAAAATAGTAAAGTACCAGGACAAAGCCATAGAGTTGCAGACCCTCCAGAAAGTGCAGGTAAAATATGTATCCCAGTAGTTATAGGTGCATTAGGAACTATCCCTAAGGATTTGAATAGATGGATAGAGGAAATAGGCAGAAAACCCAGAAAACAGTGTTATGAGAGAAAGCTAGGATACTTAGGAGGGTTCTTGGCACAAGTTTATTTGTTGTTGTCCGATGTTAAGAACTTTTCTTTCCCAACAGTTTAATCTGTTGAGCGTTTATGGAACAATAATAATGAACTTATTGTATACAATGCTCAAGTGCACTATGTATATATTATCATCATCATCATCCTTTAACGTCCGTTATTCATGCTGGCATGGGTTGGACAGTTTGACCGAACTGGCATGCTGGAATGCAGCAACAGATTTCAGTGTGATTTGGTTTCCTACGGCTGGATGCTTTTCCTAACACCGACCACTGAGAAAGTGTAATGGGTGCTTTTACATGCCAACCGGCACAGGTGCCATTTGCGTGAGACCTGGGTGCTTTTATGTGCCAACTGCGTGGCACCAGTATCAGCCGTGACTAATTCTGCTTGGTTTGATGGGTTTTGTCAAGCACAACGTAATGCCAAAGGTCTTGGTCACTGCCTCCATGGGACCCAACACTCGAAAGGAACTCAGCCACTTTGCCTGTGAGGCCCAATGCTTGAAAGGTGTTCTTTACATGCCACCAGCATGGGTGCACTTGGTTTGATGGGTCTTCTCAAGCACTGCATATTTCCAAAGGTCTCGGTCACTAGTCATTGCCTCTGTGAGGCTCAATGTTCAAAGATCATGCTTCAGCACCTCTTCCCATGTCTTCCTGGGTCTACCTCTACCACAGGTTCCCTCCACAGTTAGAGAGCAGCACTTTTTTACACAGCTCTCCTGATCCATACACATCACATGACCATACCAGCGCAGTTGCCTCTCTTGCATGCAACATCTGATGCCTCTTATGCCCAACTTTTCTCTCAAGATGCTTACACTCTGTTGAACATGCACATCCAGCAAAGCATACTGGCTTCATTTTTTTTTAAGCCTACGCATGTCCTCGGCTGTCACAGCCCATGTTTCACTGCCATGTAGCATAGCTGTTTGCACACAGGAATCATGCAATCTGCCTTTCACTCTGAGAGAGAAGCCCTTTGTTGCTAGCAGGGGTAGGAGCTCTCTGAACTTTGCCCAGCCTAATCTTATTCTCACAGCTACGCTCTCGGAGCATCCACCTCCACTACTAACTTAGTCACCAAGATAATGGAAGCTACCTACTACCTCTAGCTTGCCTCCCTGGCAGTTGATTGAGTCTATTTTCTGTACATCTTCAGTGTTTATTGCCCCAGTGCATCTGCCACACATAAAAACTATTTTCCCGGTTAACCTTCCTTTGACATTGCTGCACCTCTTATGTGTCCAAAGCTTATACTGAGTGCATCTTATGGAGTTTCTACCTACACCTCTTCTTCAGATTGAACAGGGCCATCTACCTGAAGAGATTTGTGATCTGTCTGCCTTCCTACTTTGGTTTTTGCTAGGTTAACTCTTTTATATATATATATATATATATATATATATATATCACTATTATCATTTAATGTCCAATGTCCATGATGACAAGTAGGGGGTCTACACCAGGCTCCAGTCTGATTTGGCATGGTATCTACGACTGGATGCTCTTCCTGATGCCAACCACTTTACTGGGTGTAATGGGTGCATTTATGCAGCACTAGTATGGGTGCCTGCAAGATTAGGGATATTTAGCTGGAGATGGATGCAGGGGTCACGCCTGCATGCAAGGACAACCACAATTTTACTCAGCTTGACATGATTTCTCCAACACAGAAGATTGCCAGGAGTCATGTGTGTGTGTGTGTGTGTACCTTTGTGTTTGTCCCAACCACCACTTGATAACTAGTGTTGGTGTGTTTATGTCCCTGTAACCTAGCAGTTTGGCAAAAGAGACCAATAGAATAAGTACTTGGTTTAAAAAGAAAATAAGTGCTGGGGGTCAATTAGTTTGACTAAAATTTGTTGACACGTTGCTCCAACATGGCCGCAGTCTAATGATTGAAACAAAAACATTAAAAACAATATATATAGATGTATGAAAACAGTGCAGAAATCCATTTTATATCCACACACACCTGATATCGCTAACGATAAATGGAATATTTAAAAGGAAACGGCAGCAGATCAGTGAAAAGAATTTCAGGGAAAAAAGAAGGTGAAACAAGTGTCTTAAAAGGAAAAAAAATTCTAAATAGAGAGCAGAACATTATTTGAAAAAACAATGGATTGATGAAGAAGAAGACTGGGGGAAGAAGAGGCAGCAGCTACTGGTTAGCTTCACACACACACACTTGTATAGCAGCATTGATAAAATCACATGTACATTGTTGTTATACATGCATATATTTTGTTATATGTATCATTCAACTACGGTAGTAGTCGAATAATATTATTAAGGGCGCAGTTTACTCACATGCAGCATCTTTCAGAGCTTGTCGCTAATTCAGTTCTTAA
>NC_068982.1:191605521-191609931 GCF_001194135.2 Octopus bimaculoides | reverse complement strand
TTCTTCCTTCTTGGGTTTAGTGGATTATTTCACTCTGATTAAGCAGTTAATTTTGAGCTAGTTTCAGTCAAAGTGTACCTAGGGCTATAGCACAAATATGTCCATTTTTTTAAAAACACATTGTAAGGTGTAACTGCAAAGGGTGTTTGACAGCTATTTCTAACAGGGTGAGTGACCACATATAGGCACCCTTGTTTGTTTGTTACTCTGAAGCCAAATCTATCTTGTCTGGTAGTGGAATCAATTTCCTCAAACAAACACACACACACGAGAAACACCCAATGCAGTTTATATCATTTGTTCCCTACGCACGTTTCACCATTGTGGTTATTTGCTTCCTCTGCAGTGGATGTCCCAAATTGCATCTGGATTCTGAACCACAACAGATCAGTGGTGGAACATTTCATTGCATTCTTTAACACAGTTCAAACGCCTGGGTTTATCATAATTTCTCCTACATTTGCTCTGTATATCATAACTTGTAATATTACGAAGCTTAACAGTAACACCACCACTGTGCTGGAAGCAGACTGGCCGATGATTTACATGGTGCTCAAAACTCCCCTACATGTAGTTGTACATGTAGCTCTACGTGCAACATGTATACATGTAGCTCTACATGCAACATGTATACATGTTTCAAGAATGGAGTGGAGTGAAGGATGTGATTCCAGAGGACTGGAAGCAGAAGCTCTACTGGGCCAGACATGTATTGGAAGGTTCACAGACAGCAGACGGACCCTTGCAGTAACTGAGTGGTTTTCAAGAGATTGGAAGGCCTCCATGATGATGGGAAGATAATTTGGTTAAGCAAGATGGAAAAAAGAACAGCACAATCAAGACAGAATTAGAAGTGCATTGTGACCAGTGGTGTGTAACAACATTTGATGGTCTGGTCAATACTGTGCTATATATATCATCATTGTTGAACGGCTGCCTTCTTAGCTGCTATATCTAGCAGATCAAAGGAAACCAGTAGTTGTCTCTCTTTAACATAATTATCCCTCAAAGTTATTAGTGAATGTGTCAGTTTTAATTAATGACGGACATTTACTGGATAATTGAATAATTGAGAAATATTTGACTGAATAAGGAGGTTGGGGTGTCAAAAGAGTGGTCATGTGACATTTTAGGGGTCACAAACAGTTGATTTTCTGGTTGTGTTTGTTGCTCTCTTGAAGAGATTTCAATCCAAGAAATCAACAGCCAGTTACTAGAATCACAACCCAAAGACCCCTGCTTGACAATATCTCCATTGTAGTCCTTAAAGTTGGCTTTGGAGCCATCTTGGTATCTTTTCTGGAAATTAAGGGCTCAGCTTTAATTCCAAGGTGAGATATGAAGGACGGATAGAGGTTCTATATTTGGTAATGTTTGCAGATTATTTAGCATCTCATGTTTCAATGAGACAGACTGAGGAGAAAGATGGAATTGGGTTCTATTGTCCGGAATACACCACGACAACATTTCTTGGATGAATTAAAGATGAAGATATAAGTGGGAAGGGCAACATTTTATTCAGTTTAGCTGTTGGGGGAATGAACAAAATTCTGGGTTTAAACTAAAGGAAATAAAGACATGGAAATGAAGGAAACATTCCAAGAAAATCAGCAAATTCTATTTCAAGTTAGAATAGAAATTTGATTCACTCTTCAGCATTTAAACCAGACCCTGTATCCAGACAAAATATTCTACTTGCTTTTATGTTCAAACTGGCCAGATCTGGCTTTTCATACCCACCCTACAATGTCATTATAAAAACAAAACAATCACATCTCAAAGCTATGAGATAATGCATGATTAATTCCAAACAATGTGAATAATTAAGCAATGCATTTGACAGTGTAATCTAAATCTTCAAGGGTTAAAATTTTGAAAATATTTTTCAGATATAAAATTTCAGATTGATAAAACCCGAAATCAGAATGGAAAATAGGAGAAGAATCTGATACTGAAATTCAAGTTTTAACTGAATTTCAATTTAAAAAAAAAAAAATCTTTCTTATTTGTTCATTTTAGTGTTTCTGTTGAATTTTAAATTGCAGTTCAAATTTTGATTTGTAAAATGAAATCATTCACCCCCACCCCTGTCTGATTTTGATTTATTTAAGATCTTAAGAAATTAATGAACTGAAATGTCCAATCATCAATTAAATGTTAATTAAAGCAATCAAGAATTCCAATTCAAATATGCAGCAAAATGCAAAGAGCTTTCAACAGACATGGAATTAGGATTCCTTTAGAATCCAGTCTTTGAGAAATTTGATATTTTAATGATTGCAGACAAAACTGACAAACATTGCATGCAAAGATTACCAATTCTTTGGAAGAGGAATTCTTCCAATGAGATTTTTATTTAGAATGGCAATGATTGACTTCTTTGAAAGACACGCAGTATTGAGAGTGTTCTGGGTCAGAATAAACTGGCACTCCATCAGTTGCGACGATCAGGGTTCCAGTTGATCCTATCAACGGAACAGCCTGCTCATGAAATTAACGAGCAAGTGGCTGAGTACTCCACAGACACGTACATGTACCCTTAACATAGTTCTCAGGGAGATTCAGCATGACACAGAATGTAACAACTGGCCCTTTGAATTACAGGTACTACTCATTTTTACCAGTTGAGTGGTGTGGAGCAATGTGAAGTCAAGTGTCTTGTTCAAGGACACAATGCAACTATGATGGGAATCAAACTCATGACCCCATGATTATGAGCTGAACACCCGAACCACTGAGCCACAGGCCTTCACTTCAACCACAATATATTGAGAGGTCAAAGGATACAATGATTTTTGGTAAACAAATCTGTTAAAAGTTGCAGAGTTTTAGAATAGAGAAGAAAGCTAAAGACTGAGAATGAAGAAAATGGCTAATAATTCAAAGACTGTTCTAAGAAGAAGAAGAAGAAAAGGGGGGAAAAACTCAAAAAATCACCACAAGGTAAAACAGGATCACATCAAATCAAGCAAGCACATCAGCTTTCTACTTACCTCGGTTCATATTTAACCTGGATTTGGCAACATGGAAGAAACAAGAAAATGGTGAGCATTTGACAGGAATAGCGACATTTATTGAGGGTCAATATTGGAAGGAAGACGGGAAAGAAAATTGACATCAAAGGACTTTTGTTTCAATATCAAATATTACGATATTGGAGAATAAGGAGATGAATAAAGACTGGAGAGTTAATAGTTATATCCAAGAGCAGCAATCAAGGAATGCAGAGTTAAAAGGAATATTTCTTATTTCACTACAGAAATTTCATTCTTTGCACTTTTACTGGTTTCAGTCATTTTCCACAGACATTAGTGGAGTCAGTGAAATCCTTAAGAATGGGCATCATACCATCGCTGTAGATGAGGTCGTTGCCAGTGCCGCTGGACTGGCTCCTGTGCAGGTGGCATGTAAAAAAAACACCATTTGAGGGTGGTCATTACCAGTACCGCCTGACTGGCCCTCGTGCCGGTGGCACGTAAAAGCATCCACTACACTCTTGGAGTGGTTGGCGTTAGGAAGGGCATCCAGCTGTAGAAACTCTGCCAAATCAGATCGGAGCCTGGTGCAGCCATCTGGTTTCACCAGTCCTCAGTCAAATCGTCCAACCCATGCCAGCATGGAAAGCAGACATTAAACGATGATGATGATGATGATGTACAAGTTATGACATCCACTTTGAGGCTGTATACCACTGGCCTACTAGAAAAAGCAGTCAAAGTCCTTCAAACCACACCCTGCAAGGAGAATACATTAAACTATGCAGTCTTAGATAAATAAAAAAAATACAAGATAGTCATGGTTGGATTGTTTTTTGGAGGCTCAGTCTAGAGTAACTTAGGGTTTTACAGCAACAACATCATGATGTGGTTGTCCAGCCTGCTAGAAATAGTAGATATGTCTCCCTCAAACCACACTTTGCTATCTTAAAAAGTAAAGGCTGCATTGAGTCATGTAATCCAAGGTAGACTATAACCTGGAGAGATGTACTCACACAGAACTGACCTGGGGTTAAACAGCTACCCCCAATAACCACTCTGTCTGGGAAGAGCAAAGGAGCTTGATGCCAGATTTTGGTCAAAGGATGATAGAACCAATTCTGGATGTTTTACTGCCAGGAATTGCAGAGAAATGGACTGAAATTGGGGACTCTGAAGAAGTTTTTAACGATAATCAATCCCCTGCCACACACACACCTGTGAATATGTCCCAGGGTTGGATTTACTTCAACAACTTTAGAAGAATCTCCCCCATCATGTTTGTGATGATGATGATGATAATAGAGGTGATGGTGGTGGTGATGGTGGTAGAAGTGATGATGGTGATGGTAATGATGATGATGATGGTAACGATGATGACGATGGTGACGATGATGACGATGGTGACGATGATGATGATGGTGACGATGGTGAT
>NC_068982.1:191599645-191604497 GCF_001194135.2 Octopus bimaculoides | reverse complement strand
GAAAGGATGAGTGCAGGACAAGTGCACATATTAGGCTTGGTGTCAGGCAATGAGTAAATGAATGCTAAAACACATACATTGTAGTAAGAGAGAAAGAATCATAGAAAAAGAGGATGAGAGGGGAGTATATATTTACACACAGATGGAGAGAGAGAGAGAGAAGGGGTGGGTGTATGCATGTGAACTTCCATGATATAAAAAATCAACATGGAGTAATTCTGCTTTGCAATTTTTCTCTCTGCTTTTTGAAGAACGTTTTCTTTAATTTCATTTTAAAGTAAATATGTTTCTGTTTAGAAAATTAGTATTCATTCCATCACTTTGTATATAAGCACCAAGAAATTTAATAAAAGTGAAATTATAATTTTTGTATAGGTGCCATATTTCCAGATATTACCCCAGGGTGGCAAAAATAAGCTTTTAAAGTTACCTGTTGTCATACAACAGGTAACACTCAAATTATTGTTTAAGAAAGATTGAAAATTTGTTAAGTTTGATTGGTACTTACACCCGTCCTAGCTTATTGTAATTTTAGTCTATCATTTCTGTACATCTAATAAGCTGACCTGCCACCAACTTTTGTGATTCCAGATTGAAGGAAACAGATGTAACAGCCCTTTGAACAAACCCTTCTAAACATTACTTGTCATGGCTGATTAGTTTTGCAGAATGCAGTCAGAAGATGAGGACAATTGGGATCATCATTGTGCAATAAAGTTTTGCACTAAACTGGGGGAAAAATACTGCAGAAACTTATGAAATGCTCCAGACTGGTCATGGATTAACTTTTTTTCTGATAAAAGAGGTTTGAGAGGTGTGGGAGAGAGGGAGATGAGACATATTGAGAGGGGTGGGAGACAGGGAGATGAGACATATTGAGAGGGGTGGGAGAGAGGGAGATGAGAACATCAGTGTTCTTGAGGAAAACCATTGTGCTTCTATAGACAAACAGTTTGGAATTGGTAAGGCAAATAATGTTCACAGAATTATTCCTGAAGATTTGAATAAGCGTAAAATATGCAGAAAGACTGTTTCCAGGATGCTCAGTGACAAGCAGCCTGGTAACCAACAACTTGGCAGAGATGGCCATCAAAATTGTCCGTCACCCCCCTCACGGTACAGACCTTGCTCTTTCTCTCTGTGCCTTTTGGTTGTTCCCCCATGATGAAGGAGGACCTTAAATACAGTTATTTTGAAGATGAGGGAGGCTGTGACAAGGGTCCTGGACACTTTTCACTTTGGAGGATTTCCATGAGGTCCTCACAAAGTGGCTGCAGGGCCACAACAAATGCATTGGAGTCAGAAGATTCTACTTTGAAGGAGGACGAGGGGTTAGTACTTTTTTTTTTTTTGAATTTCATAAATGTCTGAAAACTTCTGGAATGCACCGAATGTGCACCAAACTCACACAAAGTTGTAGAGTGAGGCTGATGAATACAAGACAAACCATGAATACAAGACAAACCAACCAAACTCTCTAAAGCATGGCAACCAGAAAGGTTGATTGCAAACATTTTGTTTTTCTGTTGAAACATTTAATGTTACTTAATATTGGTTTCAAATTTTGGCACAAGGCCAGCAATTTCAGGGGAGGGAATAAGTTGATTATATTGACCCCAGTGTACAACTGGTACATATTTTATCGACTCCAAGAAGATGAAGGTAAAGTCAACCTCGATGGAATTTGAACGTAGAACGTAAAGATGAATGAAATGCCACAAGGCATTTTGTCTCGCTTTCTAACAATTCTGTCAGCTTGCTGCCTGAGTATTAAGAATATTTCTTTGCATCGTTAGCACAGATGAAGACTGATCATTAACCAATCATAATTTCTTTTGATCTATGATTTAAATGTCACCAGGATGTTGCAGATGGAGGACATCTGCTAAACATATCGACTTCTACTAATGTTCAACACACACACACACTCACACACTCACACACGCACACACACACACACACACACAGAGAGAGGCAGGTAAACAGTTGTGACCTCTCTCTTACAGAAGACTTCATGTTAAAATTAATTTCTCTCAGATGTAATCTCCTTGAATCCATTATCCCCAGCGAAAATATTCAAGAAAAATCAGCCATCACATCCTTTAAAAGTGTTAGACAAGTGAGACAGTAAAACTGTAGGAAAGTAGGAAGGGTTGGAATCAGTGAATTGATGGGATATAGTCCTTCTGAAACAATATCTTTTCTTGGTAAAGTAGCAAGTACTTTTGGTAGCTACACCTTCCCCCACTTTTCACTGCAACCTGGGGGTAAAATATAGGCAAGCAAAACACAAACACACACCACTCTGTCTTCCTCACTTTCCTTCGAATACAAAATGTTTCTCTCTCTCAGACTCTCTATCTTTCATTCTATATATATATGTCAATACACACAGGTACAGGTTCCTGGGTTTGAGTGTGCACACACACACACACACACACACACACACACACACAAACATTTCAACATGTATACACACATGCACTCAAGTGAAATAAAAAGATGATTCAAGCATCATATAACTGTTGTTATGTCCCACAACAGTGTCTTCCCAGCCCCTAAGGAGGCTTAGATATTTTATGTCCCCTAAAGGTCTCAATGCCCCCCCAAGAGTCACAAACTCTGCTGACCACAATGGAATCTGGAATGCAGGAGTAAAAAAGTGTTACACTGCCGGTTACGACAAGCGTTCCAGTTGATCCGATCAATGGAACAGCCTGCTCGTGAAATTAATGTGAAAGTGGCTGAGCGCTCCACAGACACGCAAACCTTTAATGTAGTTTACAGGGAGCTTCAGCGTGATACAGAGTGTGACAAGGCTGACCCCATTGAATTACAGGTACAATTCATTTTTGCCGGCTGAGTGGACTGGAGCAACGTGAAATAAAGTGTCTTGCTCAAGGACACACTGCACAACAAGGAATTGAACATCAGTGAGATGACAATAGACTATAAATGGAAGGAAGAGATACCAGTTATATCAAAGAAACAGTCGTAGAGGACGTACAGCCAATTCCTACTACAGCTGGGTGAACAATTAACCCTTGTTAACCTTAAACTAATCCCAACTAATCCAAGATAACTCCAGCTAATCTCACCTAAATCCAGTCAACTGCAGTCAGCCCAAATTAACCCAAACTAATCCCAAACCAAACACAGCTCCCTAACCCTCTGGTTTTCTCTAAATTTGAATTTTCACCCCAAACTTATTCTTTCCAAATTTCAATTCTATTTTTCTTTCCAACTTTGGTTTCCCTTATAATTTCCTTCATCTTTGAGGAATATTCTTGAAAGCAGTTCCAAGATTCTGTCTTTCCTGATTGCCATCTTATGCAACTTGTGGTTTCTCTTGAAGGCCTGATGCCAAAATATCCCAGGAAACTTTAAAGTCCGAATGATGTGAAGGGAAACGTAAGCAGGGGTTTGTGTTTTGTTTAGGGTTTTGTAGCATAAATACAACCAAATATAAAACTGTGTTTGTGATGACAGTAAAGTGTGTGTGCTTATCTGTGTTAGAGAGAGGGGAAGAGAGAGAGAGAGAGAGAGAGAGAGAGAGAGAGAGAGAGCACTTCTTGTATCCAAATGGTAAAGTCGAGTTGAATGTAATATTATTGTGACTTAAAATGTGAGATGACAGGCAGACAAGACAAATGGAAATGAATTATGAGTGACCAAGACTGAGTTGTCAGATATTTTTTGTGTTGAGTCCCTACACTGAACTTTAGTGGTCCTTAAACGATATAACAATACTGTTTGTTAGGTGAGGGGAGATGGGAGGGGGGAAAACTGAGATGATGAGGATGTTGCAGTGGTGGTGATAACGATATTAATAATGATGATGATGATGATGACAACAATGTGATGGTAGTGATGATGATGCTGGTGATGATGATGGTGATGGTGATGACGAACGACAATGATGAAAATGATTTCATTTAAAACCGTTTCCCTCAAACTCCATTTTTCCATCAACACTGAAATTACATTTACAATATCAATTTGTGTGGTAATTAACTTTTACTTGAATTCCAAATGAAGCTGATCTATTTGCATCTCAGCAATGGTTATTTCTCTTTCTTTCTAATTAGAACCTGAGGAACAATTACAGAAGTGTGACAAAATGGAGCTGAAACAGGTTTTAATTAAGAAAAATAAAAATAAATTTTGCATGGAAAGTATCTTGCAACAAAATAGGATATGGCATGGGGATAATACTAACAATAATAATAATAATAATAATATGGTAATGATAATAATAATAATATGGTAATGATAATAATAATAATATGGTAATGATGATGATAGTATGGTAATGACGATAACAAAATTAGTAATGAAAATGAAAACAACAGTAACAAAAAACTTTAATATGAATAATAATGATGATAATGATAATAATAATAATAATAATAATAATAATAATAATAATAATAATAATAATAATAATCCTTTCTATTATAGGCACAAGGCCTGAAATTTTGTGGGAGGGGTCCAACTGCTCTCAAAAATGAAGTAAAAAAACAAGAAAAATAATCCAGAATCTTCGTCTGGTACTGGATCGATCCGAAAATCTAATCAGTTTGTGCCAGTCCCAAGGCCAAACATCCCTGAAAGTTTCATCCGAATTCATCCAGTGGTTCTTGAGATATCTTGTCCATGGACAAACAAACAAACACAACTGAAAACAATACCTCCACCTTCACTAAGCTGGAGGTGATAATAATAATAATAATAATAGTAATAATAATAATAATAATAATAATAATAATAATAAAATACATCATTTACATTTGACGAATATTTGTCCTCATCTTGTTTGTTGTTAACACAACATTTCGGCTGATATACCCTC
>NC_068982.1:191597777-191598952 GCF_001194135.2 Octopus bimaculoides | reverse complement strand
GATTTTGTGGGATTTTTTATGACTTTTACTGATAGTAAGTTGAGATCCCTCTGAGATCAAATATCACTGCAACCACCACCACCACCACCACCACCACCACCATCATCATAGATTGGTAGCTGAATTCACTGGGCAATAATCTCAAAGATTTAAATCAAACCAGAAATTAAGTCGCAGAGTAAATTTGGCAAATGACAGCGAAAGAACTTCAATATGACAGAACTAGCAGCTATGGGTATGGAGTTAAGAAGTTCAATTCCTAACCACAGGGTTCTGTGTTCAATCTCTTGGTAGAGTGCTTTTACCTAGGATTAACCAATATTTATGAATGGCACCAGTTAAAATGCAGACCGTTGGAGACACATCCATTACCTTCCCAGATGAAAATCTGAGTCATAACCCCCCATCCTTTATTCTTCTGACAAATCCAAAATGCACAAAACTATTTTAATAATCTTCATATTCTTCTCTAAAAGAAGAAAGATTTTCCTGGCAGTTTGAAGTGTGTGTGTGTGTGTGTGTGTTTTTCAATGTAACTGTGATGATATGGTTGCAGGGAACAATACATAGCTAATCTGTCTTCCAACAATTGACTGCGTATGTATCATCATCATCATCATCATCACACACACCTGATATGCCTAGCATCATAAGTCTGTCCAGTGATAGCTTCAGGGGAGGTTTGAGGAGAAACAATCCCAACAACACCTGACAGGAAACTTAGTAACCAGACAGGTATGTATCAATTCTAAGACAATATTATAATTAGTAAGTAGACCAATTCTAAGACAATGTTGTAATATTGCGATTAGCAACCGAACCGGGGTGGACCAATTCTAAACATGTAATCAGCGTTATCCGAAAATCATGAAAACTCAAAGACAAGGAGAAAGAACAACAAACAAAACTGTTTTAGATTGACACTCAAGAGAAACGGCAGTATTAGCAACCATTCTATAACCATGTCTGTCTGTCTGTGTGTCCCTTAGTTCCCAGTTGCATCTACAGAAGTTATTTCTGTAGATGCAGCTTTGAGATAAAAACAGATTGCGGAAACACTGCAATCTGCCAGCCATTACATCATTGAACTTGATGCACGTGCATTGCATTGTTGCAGTATTGCATTAACAAACTTTGCAGAGTCGTTAATGTATGTTGTTTATCAGAAAAAACGG
>NC_068982.1:191585413-191597767 GCF_001194135.2 Octopus bimaculoides | reverse complement strand
GGATTCATTAATTTGTTTTTCTTATCTTTGTTTCTTGTTTACAAGAATATGGAACAATGGTCTGCAATTCTATAGGATTTTCAGCAGCCGCAACAGATTTTATTTTCAAAACTACACAATCACTGCTGCTGCTGCTGCTGCTGCTGCTGCTACTACTACTACTACTACTACTACTACTACTACTAGTATATAGTTATAGTAGTGGTGGTAGTGGTGGTGCAGCAGTTGTGGCTGATTATGCTAACCACTATTGCTGTTCTGTGAAAATTGGACAAAAAAAAAAAAAACTCACCCCAGTATCAATCAATAATCACTGGTAAATACTGGGTCAATATTGATTGAGTGAAACAACAGTTTTATGTAAATAAAAAAAACCAATTGGAAACTAATAGGGGGGGAGGGGAGAGTGTGTGTAAACAGTATGGCTGTATGGTTAAAAAGTTTACTTTGCAACTATTGTGTGGCACATTGGGCAAGAGTCTTCTATTACAACCCTGGAATAACCAATGCCTTATTCGTGGATTTGGTAGAAAGAAACTGAAAGAAGACTACTGAGTGTGTGTGTGTGTGTGTGTGCACGTAGGGCCATGCAAGGAATATCATTATGAGAGCACATTGAAAACAACATTGACAACAACATTGAAAACAACATTGACAGACAACAGGTGGACCCGTGCAGGTGGCAAGTGGTATCCAAGGGATCAGAAAAGGGCCACTTGGCAAGGTGTTCTAGTTAAGTGATTTGGGTCAAGATGGATAAGAATGCCGCAATCAAGACAGAATTAGAAAAGCATTGTGATCAGTGGTGTATAACAGTATCTGATGGTCTGCTTGATACTGTGAGATATATATATATATAGTGAATGTGTGTGGCATTCACATGCATTCACCCAGATGGGGAGGCATGTTACGCTATTGAGCAAAACACTTCATCTTTTCCCCCATTGCTCTACAAGGGAAATAGTAGCAGAAGCGTTGAAGCGTCAGCAGAAATGCTTTACGGTATATCTTCCAGCTCTCTACATTCTGAGTTCAAATCCCACCTGCCTGGAGAAGGCAATGGGAAACCTCTCCAGCCTTCATTCCAAGTCTGGTCACAACAGCTGAAGTTCCTGTAATCTACTTAACGATGGCAAGGGTGAGTATGGGCCCTCTCAGGTCATATAGAGAGTGGTGGAGAAGGTTCACATGCATAGGACCTGCCCAAGGGCAGACCACTATGAGATATATAGCATTCACTGTTAGAAGAAAGGGTACTCAATACCATAATAGAGATGAATAATATCTTTTATTTTGGTGAAGTCTGTTTCTTGTTACTCAGGAGTTTCACTAATAAGTGCCCAGGGTCATCAAGCAAGACTGGAGATTTTTGTTGGAGGTTTTATTTATTCATTTATATATATATATATATATAACGTTTGTAAAAAATATAAATCCAAAAGAAGAAGCACACTCTAAGATGTAGATCAGTCTATATTAAAAATGGGGGAGGCTGGTTTATGGGATTACCTAAGGTTTCTCATCCATAAAGGGTTTAGTTTTATGGTGTATCATCAAATCTCAAAACCTGTTGGCCCAAGACTCTTCAAAATAGTGTTTTGGGGATCTGACGATACGTCATAAAGCTAAACCCTTTATGGACGGGAAACCTAAGGTAATCCCATAAACTGACTTTCCCCATTTTTAATATATTTATAATTCTATTGTAGGGTGTAAAGACAAGGAGGAGAAAAGACAAGGAGGGGAAAACAGGAGCAAAGGAACAAAGAGAACAAAGGAGAGATAATCAGAAACAGAACGGGGTTTCACCCATCCCCCCTCTCAGCAGTATAAACATATGCATCAATTTTACTGGATGATTTCTCTCAAATAAGAGAGCACTAGCTTAGACCACACAGATACAATAAACTGTTCAATATGAATATGGTTACGTCAGCTGATGATATCGGATTTCAGATATTGAACAACAATGAAACAGCTGCATATACCAACAATTTAAAGCCAGCCCCATGAATTTGTAATTTCAGAGACAGGTCACAATGTCTGCTTGAAAATAAATGCCTCTCTAAAGAACTCATTTACAAAGCTGAAGTATACAATAGCAAGGATACAACCAAAATGTATATCAGTCTCATAGACACTGAATTTAAGGTCTGCATAGGGAACTCTACATGACTCTCAAAGTACAACTGGTATCTGAAAGACAGTGGTACCAACAACTCTACTGACATGTAGAGTACCATAGCACAAGCAAAGGCCTACAATATATGTAGCTCCAGATGCAGCTTTTGTGCAACTCGAACATCCTAACTACAACCAACATCCTAAGCTCAAGAGAGGAAATACTATCCCCCTGCCTGTATGAGTGAGAGTCCAGTCTATAATCGGTCAACTACACTTCTACCTCAAATGTATTCCTGCTTCAAACAAGATGATGACAGCTGAGGGTTCAGATTTCAAGTGGAGGGAGTACCCCGCCCCATGAACCCATTTATCACATCATTGGTTTCCCCAATAACAGAAGAAGAAAACTATGAAGAAGACTGTGGAAGAATGAATGGCAATGATTACCTTGGCAATGACATAATTTGGAGGAGGAGGAGGTGGAGATTATTGGCCAGAGAAAGATGAAAGGTCAAGTTGATCTTTGAATCAATATTGATAAATAAGAAAACAATATTAAACATGAAGGAATGAAGGAAGGGGAAACAGAAGAAGGTATCTAGTTTGATCTAGCTGACATTCCATTCTTGACCATCCTCCCCTAGTCTTCAGACATAATATAACAAGTCCTCAGTTATACAACATACCTTTCCATTCTGATTCAAAGGTGGTAGCGTGAGAATTGCAGGAGATATAGCTACTATTTCTAGCACGTCAAGTGACTATATAAAAATCCTATCTATTTGCATGTGTTTGCTACTGTTGTAGCAGCTGTGTCCAGATGGTGTCCAGAACCACTCTGTACAGGATAGATCTTTAATGGTTTGATGTAGGGTCAGGTGACATGACCACATTTTCAATAGGTCCTCACAGGATCACTGGGATTATTGGAGGAAGGATCTATGTCGAAGACATTCACTGACCCTCTGAGGTTGGTCACAGCTTTATGACCATCCAAAGTTGACATTAACTTTATGGCCAACAGGAAAATAATCTGCAGTGAGAGAATTCCAGGGTAAGGGGTGTCTGAGGAAGAAGGATTAGTCATAGCGACTAATGTGGGACCAGGGGGTATGAGTAATGGTGGTATGAACCAATCAGGTTTAATGAATAGAGGCCATTGTAGTAGCAGTAGAGAAGGAAGAGGAAGGAGACATTATTTCTGTATAGAAGAGTTTGGAGTGCAGAGTTAAACAGTGAAATGTCTTTTATTTCAGTATAATTTTAAATTGTTTGTGTAACAGCAGGATTTCACTGTGGCAGTCCTCAATTGGGACAGGACCCCATTCTGGTAGTACTCCGTTCTGACAGTACTCCATTGTGGAAGTGCTTCAAAGGGAAGTCCTCTATTCTGACAGTACTCTATTGTGGAAGTACTTCAATGTGGAAGTCTGCCATTCTGGCAGTACTCCATAGTGAAGTACTCCAACGTGGAAGTACTCCAACGTGGAAGTACTCCAATGTGGAAGTACTCCAACGTGGAAGTACTCCAATGTGGAAGTACTCCAACGTGGAAGTACTCCATTGCATCTTTCTCCAGAGTTTTGCAGAATTTTCAGAGTTGTTACAGGTTGAAATATTTTGTGGTTCTAAAGAAGAAAGCTACTGTTCATGATACAGTCTTTTATTGTTCTGTCCTCAAAGCCAGGGAGTTCAGGTCATTCTACCATTTGTCCCAAAGTGAAAACCCCAAATTAAAGCAGAAGTAAAAAAAAAAAAAAAAAAAGAGATGCCCTAATTCCTAGCTTCCAGATAACATTTCATTTTCTAGTGTGTCTTGTCGTACACAGATTTACCCATCAAATGTTCTTTCTAGATATTTAATCCCTTGCCCCCCACCAACAAAATACACAACAAACACTTCATTCTTCTCAGTTAGCAGCTCTTCATACTTGTCAGAGAAACATCAAAGAGATTACAAGACATATCATGAGACACTTCATTGCAGACAAGAACAGTTCCAATTACACAGTTTGTTTTATGAACACATCAGCAGATTGGTTAGTTTCTCTATTCAAACTGTCTAAGTTTACCTTGTACCCAGATAAACTTTCACCTTAGCATATCAGCTTTCCTTTGAGGAGTTTGAATATACTGTAATGAAGTCAATTAATTAATTATAAGAAATTATATTTAGTTTCTTGGTGGAATACATTTATCTTAATATGTAGTGATTGTATAATTAGATAATTAGAAGAATGATAACATAATTAGATTTGCACTTTCTTTTAAAACACATTAAAAGTAATTAGCAAGTGAAGCCGTGTTATCAGTTTTGGTTGAAGATAATTAAAATATTTTCTTGACGAGAGGTAAACATCTTCCACAAGTTCTTTTCAAGCAAAGACAGTTGGTAGAGTATTTTGACAGAGTGGACTTCACACGGTTCCTGGTTTAAGGCCACCCTTGGGTGTGCTTTAACAGAGGCCACACAGGCGCAAGTATATGGAGCAGGTCTCTACTCAAAACGGGGATAATTCAGTACACTCCTGCCCATATGATGCAGCCTCCTCTTCTCTTTCCTTCAACCAATCAATGGAGGTCTTATACAAACATATCATAGCTAATGCCTTTGCCCCCAACCTCTCTCCCTCAGCCAGATTCTATAGATACATTAAAGTTGAATGAATTGACCCCAGTACTGGTTTGTTTTTAAACCTGGTACTTATTCTGTTGGTCTCTGTTGCTGAACTGGCAAGTTATGGGAACATAAACACACCAACACCATCAAGCAATGATTGAAGACAAACTCAGACACAAAGACACACACACACACACACACGACAGTCTTCTTCAGTTTCCATCTACCAAATCCACAAGACTTTGGTTGGTCTAAGGGTATAATAGGAGACACACACCCAAGATGATGTTACACGGTGGGACTGAACAAAGAACCATGTGGTTAGGAAGCAAACATCTTAACCACACAGCTACACCTGCATCTATATATATATATATATATATATATATATATTTGATTAATAAATTCAAAAAAGGATAAAAATCTTTTACAAGAATTTTATCAGGAAGCCAGTGTGTAAAAAAATTTGTAAGGGAAATTTCTATTCTCAAGAATATAATTATTTGGCATTATTCTGTAGTAATGCCCTTAATATATATATATATATATATATATAAATCATCATTCTGCAGCTATGCTACAGACAATTTCGTCACCATTTGTAATTGGACTGCAACCAGTGAGGTTTGTTGACATTCCCTGTCAACTGACCAATCACCCTGTAGCTCTGCACTTTTTAATCCCTTTGGAATCAAAATTCCCTAACTTGGGAAACAGGTAATGGTAGAGGTGCAGGCATAATTAAGGTGTAAAACTCTTACTAAAAAATGGGAAATTCAAGCAAAATGTGATTGTTCAGCTCTTCTCGGGGAAACAATTCATGTAACTCATGTCAGGCATCGAAAGGAGAGGAGACGATGATGATGATGATGCTGATGATGACGCTGATGATGATGATGATGATGATGACGCTGATGATGATGCCTGCTGTTGTTTGTGACATTACATTTTAAACAAGCAACAAATAAACAATAGTGTTGAGAAAATATTGGTCATACATGACTGAGCACAACCTAATACAACAATAATTACATCAAGAAGAAGAAGAGGAAGAAGAAGAGGAAGAAGAAGAGGAAGAAGAAGAAGAACAGTAACAGGTTTTTTTTAATGAGGAAAGCTTTGATGACAACAACTACTGTTATTACAGACCTGAAAACAACAACTATGATGGTGATGATGATGATGGTGATGACAACAATGGCAATGACAAAGATGATGATGATGATAATGGTGATGGCTGTGTGATAAGAAGCTTGCTTCCCCAACCCCATGGTTCCAGGTTCAGTCCTACCATGTGGCACCTTGGGCAAGTGTTTTCTGCTACAGTTCCAGGCTGACCAAAGCCTTGAGAGGATTTGGTAGACAGAAACTGTCCTACTTGACAACTGGTGCTGGTATGTTTGCGTCCCTGTCACTTAGCAGTTTGGCAAAAGATCGATAGAATAAGTACCAGGATTTAAAAAAAAAAAAAAAAAGTCCTGGGGTTGTACTCTAATGACTGAAACAAGTAAAAGATAACGTTGATCCTAAAATCTTACAGGGTCTTTATCGGTCAAAGAAAGGGTCCACAGCAGATTGCTGGAGTGAAATTGCAGGTAGATCTTATGAAATTACAGGTAGATCTTATGAAAGAAAACATCCTGATGTAACCGGATTATGATAACATGATAGTTTTAATACAGGTGAGACTGCACACAGATCAAAGATAAGCCATTGACAGGTAAGAAACAACTGATTAATGCTCAACAAATCCAAGAGTTTGGAAGAGATTAACGATTAAAACGTATTTTGTTAGTCAACAAATTTCAGATTAATTACACAACTGATAACTAAATTGATTCTAATGATTCTTAATGCACTCTTACGACCAGGGATGTGGTGGTGATGTGATGGCAGTAGCAGTGGTAATGGTGGTGGTAGCAGAGTCAACAAATGAAATATAAATTAGAATTAAAATACAAATAACAAAATAAATAACTATATGCAAATGGAATTTGAAAACAAACAAGATTGTATGTGTGTGTGTGTGTGTGCATGTATCTATATAGCCTCCTGGCTTGCCAGTCCTCAGTCAAACTGTCCAATCCATGCCAGCATGGAAAATGGATGTTAAACGACGAGTATGACAATGATGATGAGATATATATATATATATATATGTATGTATAAACACAGGGTGCGATGGGTAAATTTATATTTTCAATTTCATGCACGTGCATTCTGCAGCCATGCTGGAGCACCACCTTAAGTCAAATAAATCAAGTGTCAGTACTAACTCCATCAGCACATTTGAAGAAATGCTAAATTGCTGGGACATAAACAAACCAACACTGGTTGGCAACCAGTGGTGGGGCCAAACAGAAACACATACATGCTTTATATATGATGAGTTTCCACAGAGTTTCTGTCAACCAAACTCACTCACAAGGTGATTTATAATTCATAGCAAGAGCCATATTTAATATCAAGTGCAGCACATACCCTTACTTCCCCCATCAGAAACCAACCAGCCACTTGTTCTGTTTCTCATCCCTTCATCCATCTCACATTATTCTGCTAACCTCCCTTTTCTGTGTGCTTTGTCCCTGCACCAATATGAATGTGTTCTTGTCGTTATTTATGTCACTAACTCCCCGTTTAGTAAATAACTCGGTCAGTGTAACGGTCAGTTGGGCTTGTGAAATATGCTGTGCACAATGTGACAAATTAATCAGGTGAAATAAAAAAGGCCATTGCTGGATCATGCTTGGTGTACCGTACAAGCCTGTCCAATTACTCTGCCCCACCTGAACCGGAAACTTTAAATAACTCTTCTGTAACTCCTGTATTCAGTAAATGATATCCATTTTTTTCTCTCTCACTTAATTGAGTACTTTTTTGCTGATCCTGCCAACAAGCAAACAGTACATTATATACGTGTGTCTGTGTGTGTGTGTGCGCTGGCTGCCTGGTCGATGCCAGTGGTGGCTGACTGGTCGATGCCAGTGGTGGTTGACTGGTCTCGTGCCAATGGCACGGAGAAAACACCATTCAAACGTGGTCGATGCCAGAACCACCTGACTGGCCCTCGTGACAGTGGCATGTAAAAAGCATCCACTACACTCTCAGAGTGATTGGCATTAGGAAGGGCATCCAGCTGTAGAAACTTTGCCAGATCAGACTGGACCCTGGTGCAGTCATCCGGCTCACCAGTCCTCAGTCAAACCGTCCAACCCATGCCAGCATGGACAACAGAGTTACATGATGATGATGATGATGATATGTATATATACATAATAAAGTAGGACAACAGAGAGACACTATTTGTAGGAGAGAAAGAAAAGTTAAAAGCAATTAAGAACAAGACAAGAGAAGGTGAAAAGTATTTTAGAAACCTCAAAAATTGCTTAACCCTTTTGTGACCAACCCGGCTGAAACTGGCTCTGGCTCTGAGTACAAATGTCTTGTTTTCATAAGTTTTGAATTAAAATCTTCCACCAAACCTTCGTCACAATTTATGTTCCTAGCACTAGCTGAATGACAACTAAGTTATTTTACTAAATTCTTTGTTATATTTAAAGTAATTGAAAGAAACACAGAGCATCTCAACACAAATATGATAACAAAAGGGTTAAAATATATAATAGAGAAACAATTCTTAACCCTTTCGATACCAACCTAGCTGAAACTGCCTCTGTTTTCATAAGTTTTGAATTAAAATCTTCCACCAAACCTTAGTCACAATTTATCTTCCTAACACTGGCTAAATGACAACTAAGTTATTTTACTAAATTCTTTGTTCTATTTGAAATTAATTGAAAGAAACACAGAGCATCTCAACAGAAATACAGTAATGAAAGGGTTAAAGAAAAATTTTTTAAAAGCTTAATAAACTTCAAAAAACCCTCAAAGAAAATCTTTCTAGAACACTTCACAAAATCTCAAAAATTCTTAAGGAACCTCAAAATATTCATGAAAGGTGATGATGATAACAACAACAACAATAATAATGATGATGATGATGATGATGATGATGATGATGATGAATTGAAATTTTGACACAAGGTCAGCAATTTTAAGCGTGGAGATAATTCAAAGACATCAATGCCAGAGCTCAACTGGTACTTTGTAGTGCAGAACAATAAGAAGAAGAAGAAGAAGAATCTTCACTGATTTAGGTACAAGGCCAGTAATCTGGAGGAGGGGGGGGGCATTAGTCAATTTCATCGAACCCAGTATTTTACCGGTATTTTATTTTATCAACAGTGAAAGGATGAAAAAAGCAAAGTTGACTTCACTCGGATTTGAACTTGGAACCATAACGAGTTGGAAGCAAGACTGCAAAGTATGTTGTGTGAAATTAGGAGAGGGTGGGGTGGGGGGAGTAAAGTCAATTACATCAACCCCAGGATTTGACAGCTAACAACAACAACAACAACACTAACAAAGGCCACAAAAACAATCCAAAGATTGAGAATTATTTTGTTGATTTCTCACTTTTGAGAAGCTCAGTAATGGCATAGGCATCGGTGAAAGATGGTGAAACACCTACCTGGCATCTTGCAGAACTTCGGTAAACATTTACAGAATTCTTCACAATATTCTTTACTCCAAGAGAGAAGATCTTCTTGCCTCGGCTACCTGCTACCAATATCAAATGCTTATATAGAATTTCGTCATGTGTGGGGGGTTGTGGGGATGGTGGGGATGGAGCAGGTAACACTTTTGATACGACAGCAGGTAACACGAGTCAATGAAGGAGTCTTTGTGTGGTTGCAAGAAATAGCAGTTAAATCTTCCTCAAATTACACCTCACTGGATTAGAAAAACACAGTGAATAAAGTGGTCCTGGACTCCTTGCATACAGACAGGATGGGTCATGGTTAGAATGCTTTTGATCATAGGTCTGTTCCCTGTAGGACCACCTGGGGCTAAACAACCCCCGTGTAGGTCTGATAGTAATGACAGAGAAATGGATTGAAGCTGTGAGTTGTGTGAAATAGAGAACTGAGTCAACAAACTGTTGTTGGCTGCTGCTGCTGTTGTTGTTGTTGTTGTTGTTTGTGGTTTCAAACATCTTGAATAAATAAACAAACAAACAAACAAACATATTGGTCGCACAGGAACAGATTCAGCAAAACCTGATACAGCGACAACAACAACACTTACATCAGAAAGAGAAGAAATGACAGTAACAGCTTTTTTTTTTTCTTTTTAACAAGAACAGTTTTGGTGACAACAGCTACCACCACCACCACCGCTACTACTACTACTACAGATTGGAAACAACAATGAGTGTTCGTTAGAGGAAGCCTTTATAAGGTGACTCAACCAGATAGAAATAGCAGCCAAACATTCCTCGAAATCACATTTTAGTCATTCTTTTAAAACAGTACATTGGATAATGTAGTCCTAGGTACACTTACGTCCGATAGTTGTGGGTGCTACATGTAATCCAGTATATGGTTGGTGGCGAGAGAAGGCATTGGTGACTAAACTGAGATGCCACCCTACTATCCCCACCACCAACTTAGCAGTGTGAAGGGAGAGGGGAGGGAAATGCTAGAAACAGAAAAGCATTACCTGTCAAAAGAGGTAGATGACCCCAGCAAAGGGTAGGTAAGGAAGTGGGAGGGTGCTGGGTACCATTATGACAATTCCCAAGGGGGCCAGCTGGCAGAATGGTTAGCACGCCGGGCGAAATGCTTAGTGGTATTGCGTCAGTCTTTACATTCTGAGTTCAAATTCCGCCAAGGTCGATTTTGCCTTTCATCCTTTCGAGGTCAATAAATTAAGTACCAGTTGCATACTGGGGTCAATCTAATTGACTGGCCCCTACCCCAAAAATTTCGGGCCTTGTACCTAGAGTAGAAAAGAATTTCCAAGAGAGTTCCTCATAGCAAGATGTGGGTATAGACCTTCACAGTAACCCCACAGAAGACCTTAACTATAACAACAGCCAGTTAAACCGCTTTCACTACCCTATTTCTCTTGAAATCCACTGCTTTTGTTTCAATTAATTTTGAAAACAATAAAGAATTTATTAAAATAATTTTGTCGTTATTAAACTGGAATTTGGGTGCAGATCCCTAATCTGGGATGCAACATGCTGTGACACGTTCTCTGGTTGCAAACCCAGGTATTGCAGCCCATAATGCAGAGTAGAGAAAGATAAATAGAGGTCTGATTGGCTGCTGTATCAGTTTGTGGCAGCCACTGTCGAGATGTCTGGTGTTCTTGGACCCCGCACTGTTGATTTCCTTTGCAAAATTGGGATAATTGCAGCCAGTCGAAAAAATAAGCCATGCGAAGTGAGATGACTGCTGCACTGAGTGTCACTGGCCATTCTCCATGGCAACACCTTTGCAATCATGCCTGTGAGGCTTGACTAAACATGCCGTTTGTTCTGGGATGTACAAACTTCTACTCCCCCCCCCCACCTTTTCTTCGTTTCCTTGGTGAAGCAGTTCTGAGTTTCTTTGTCGCAGTGATTTGATCTTTTACACTTTGTTCTTTCTTTTCTTCTGTGAAAATATGTCTTTCAGTAAAAGAGCATAAATCAGGATGGAATTTGGAAGGGTAAGCTTTAAATTTAGATCCCTTTAGATCCCAAGTGAAATTCTATGAGAGAAACAGGACCAGCTTCAGGTGGGTTGGGGTCAAAAGGGTCAATGAGTTCCACTGCTGGTTACATGTGTTATTAGAAATGTTCTGGTATGAAAACACATGGCCTGGTGGTTAGGGTGTTGACTTAACAATCATAAGAGAAGAGTTTCAATTCCTAGGCCAGGCACAGGCATGGCTGGCTGGTAAGAAGCTTGCTTTCAAACCACATGGTTCCAGGTTCAGTTCCACTGCATAGCAGCCTCAGGTGAACCAAAGCTTTGAGTGGATTTGGTAGACAGAAACTGTAAGAAGCCTGTTCAATATGTGTGTCCTTGTGCCTGTGTTTGTCCCCCCTCCCATCACTTGACAACTAGTGTTGATATGTTTATATCCCCATAACTTAGTGGTTTGGTAAAAGAGACTAACAGAATAACTACCAGGTGTAAAAAAAAGTACAGGGGTTGATCCATTAAACTAGAAATAATTGAAGGCAGTGCTCCAGCATGGCACGTCAAAAAGTAAAGAGGTAAATTGTTGCATCTTTGAGCAAAGCCTTAGTGTCTTGTTGTTTCGAGTGGTGGCTGAGCAGAGGTGCAGCTCTCACTCTCCCTCCAGCTGTCACTTGATAAATGTGCCACTGGGTCAAAGATGGCATAGGTGACAGGCTGTCTCCGTCTACACCTGGTGACCAGAAAGCAACTTAAAATAATTAGCAAAAACATTCAACATGTACCAGGCCATAACTCACTTCCATTTGAAATGGGTGGATGTGTGTAGGAGAGAGAGAGAGAGTGTGTGTGTGTGTGTGTGTGTGAGAGAGACAGTGTGTGAGAGAGATGTGTGTGTGTGTGTGTGAAAGAGATAGACAGTGTGTGTGTATGTGTTTGTGTGAGATAGACAGTGTGTGTGTGTGAGAGAGAGAGAGACAGAGTGTGTGTGTGAGAGAGAGAGAGAGACAGAGATTGTGTGTGTGTGTGTGTGTGTGAGAGAGAGAGATAGACAGTGTGTGTGCGTGTGAGAGAGAG
>NC_068982.1:191583346-191585236 GCF_001194135.2 Octopus bimaculoides | reverse complement strand
GTGTGTGTGTGTGTGTGTGTGTGTGTGTGTGTGTGTGTGTGTGTGTGTGTGTCAAAGAAAGAGAGAAGATTAATTGAAGAAACCCCCAAAGTGTGTATTTGTGTCTGAAGTAGAGAGAAGTTAGACAAGGAACGGAAGCAAAAGCACGGACGACACGTGACAGCCACACCAGTCCTTGCTCTATTTTTTTTTTTAATAAATATAAACCGAGAAATATGCAGTTTACAGCAATATATGGTTGTCTCTCTCTCTCCAGCCATCTGCCCTTCTCTCTATGCATTTGTCTATCGATAAATCTCTCTGTTTAGATATCTGCCTGTCAGTTTGTTTATCTAGCTTAGCTAACTAGCTCTGTATCTATCTACCTGTCCGTCCGTCCGTCCATCCATCCATCTGCCTCTCTGTAACTATGTATCTATAAATCTAGCTCTCTACATATCTAGATATCTGTCTATCACTCTATGTATATATTTAATCATTTAGATATTTATCTATCTACCTCTCTCTATCCATTTTCCAGTCCAACCAACCATCCGTCCGTCCAACCATCCATCCATCCATCCAAATATCTATCCATTCACCTGTCTGTCTATTTATAATTTTCCTTTGAGTTTACTGACGGAAATTATATTCACAATCAACAACAAACAATTATAATCACATTGAATATTATTCATCCTCTCCAACTCCCCACCACCACCACCACCATCATAATTGTAACTGCCTTCCATCAACATTGCTGTTAACAAGACAGCAAGAGTGTCTCCATATAATTACTTTATCTGCTGGAAATAACAGTTAATCATCCTTGAAATCACATCTTACTATCTTAAAAAAAGGAGGGATACATTGGCTAATGCACCTACATGCATTGTCTATCTCACACTACTTCCATAAAATACAAGAAACTCTCAAGATATGTTATTCATACGTGTATATAACACACTGTGTATATAACACACTGTGTATATAACACACTGTGTATATAACACAGTGTGTATATATAACAAGTGGAAGAGACAGCTTATATAAGACAGTGTCATCATCATCATTGTTCCGACATCCTTGTTTCCATGCTTGCATGGGGCCAAACTGAATTCTGTGAGGCAGATTTTCTACGGCCGGGTACCTTTGCTGTCACCAACCCTCACCTGTTTCTGAGCAAAGTAATATTTTCCCATGACCAAAATTACTTTCAAGGAAGATTGGAGAGAAGGGACTTCATTTGTATGACATTCTTCTCTCAGTTTCCATCTCTGAAATCCACTCACAAGGTTTTGGTTCCCTACAGTGCCATGAAACTAGTGGTTGGTTGGAGTTCAGAAGGACATCTACCCCTTGAAACGATGCCAGATGGGGAATTAAATGTGATCCTCTAATTTGTTGGATCCTCTTAAATCATCCAATGTACGCCAGCATGAAAGCAGATATGTAAAGATGATGATGATGATATATAGCATACAGTTTGTGCGTGTAACACCTAGGGTATATATTTTTCTTCTTCCTCCTTGTCTGGCCACCGTTGGTCAATGTTGACTGATCTTGTTCAGTAATCATCTCCGGTAGGCTTGCATCTGGGCTACAAAAGCTGCACTTGATCTGCAGCAATGATCACATCTCTGCTGTAGAAGATGTGATGCCTCTCATGTGCACTTTTGTATTCTCTCAGTTGTTTCTCTTCACTGATTGGAATCACAAGCTTCAGCCATAGATATTACACAGCATATGTATACAACACCTTGGCTTGATCCAACTCACGCCAGCATAGAAAACAAATGTTAAATGGTAAGGATATACAGTGGTACCTTGGTTTTCAAACAACTCTGATCACAAATAAATTGTGCTTCATATATATATATATATATATATATATATATATATATATATATA
>NC_068982.1:191573205-191578463 GCF_001194135.2 Octopus bimaculoides | reverse complement strand
ATATATATATATATATATATATATATATATATACATATATGTTATTTTGTTGGTTTCAACCTGAGATGCAAAGGAATGATGATAGCTGCAGAAAGAAGTGCCGATCACTGAAGGCACCCATGGAAGGAGGAGACCCAGGAAGACATGGGATGCCGTGGTGAGGACCGATCTCAGGACGTTGGGTTTCATGGAGGAAATGACCATGGACCGAGATGTCTGGCGATATGAGGTTCTTGAGAAGACCCACCCACATCAGTGAAACTGAGCTCTAGAAGTACTGTGTGCCCCACCCACACTTAACAAGAAAACTTCTCACACACTCTACCACAACAAACCAAACTACGTCTCTACATCTCTTCTCTTCCTCGCATTTCCACTTCATGCATTATGCTCATCTCCCACTCCCCAATTCTGTCCCCTTGGCCCTGTGCCATTGTATCATTGCTCTCCGCTAACTTCCAACCAATGTGTTCCACCCATGCCCTGTCACCATCTCTATCCTGCTGTCTCCCTCTCTCTCTCTCTCCTTCTTCTGTGCTTCCCTCAGGCTGGGTAACCATGTATCTCCTTTGTAGCAGCACACTTGTTTCTGTCCTCATTCCTGATATCTCCCCCCCCCCACCTGGTCGGGTAACCTTGTACTTCCTCTACAGCAAGACACCTATTTCTGTCTCACTATAACCTTTTCATCATCCAACACAAGATCACCTCCTCCAATGCCCTCACCCCTCTTGAAAGTTTTTTTTTTGTAGTCTTACAAGTACTTGGTGACCCTGTCAGCATAGGTGCCACTTAAAAGCATCCAGTCCACACTGTAAAATGGTTGGTGTTTGGAAGGGCATCCAGCTGTAAAAACCTGGCCAAAACTGACCTCATAGCCTGTGCTTGTGCCACATAAAAAGCACGAAGTCCACTCTGCTGAGTAGCTGCTGTTAGGAAGGGCATCCAGCTGTAAAAATCCTGCCAAAACAGTCATGGAAGTCTGGTGCAGACTTTATATGTGTAAGTATGCTAATCACACCAATTTTCTAATGAAGCAGTACATACAGTCACATACGACAGACTAATTAGTACATCGTTAGACATTAGTTTTCTTGACTGATCACTGAAAAGCAATTTCATAAAACATCCATCTATGTTTAAATCTCAGTAAGGCCAAAGCAGTCTTTAATCTTTGTGGAATCAGTGAAATAAATCCAGTAACAAAATGGTAAAACCTGAAATAGCATCTCATAGATTGTGCTTAAATCAATGAAAGCCAACGTTTAGATGTGCTTTGATTAAAGTTTATATCAACATGACCGATGGCATGACCTGAGACACGGGGGGGGGGGGATATACAGCTGCTGCTACTACTACTACTGTTGTTGTATGTAGAACTTGTAAAGTTAAGATTAGAACAATTTTTATGAGAGAGATTGGAAATGAACCAAATCATTAAAATTAGCAATCACATCATTGATGTTGATGATAATGCTGGTAAAAGGACATTGACATTTAAACAGTGCTAAAAAAACCCATCAGTTTTCTACATTAACTGAGGTGTATATATATTCACACATACATATACATACCAACACGCACACGCATACACACATGCAAGTATATATGTGTGAAGCGGGGAGTGAATGCTAACATATGCAATTTAGTGTGTGTGTTCATGTGCCTGTGATTATGTGTGTGCATATATATATATATATATATAAATAAAACACCATTTGAGCGTGGCCGTTGCCAGTACTGCCTGACTGGCCTTCGTGCTGGTGGCATGTAAAAGCACCCACTACACTCTTGGAGTGGTTGGCGTTAGGAAGGGCATCCAGCTGTAGAAACTCTGCCAAATCAGATTGGAGCCTGGTGTAGCCATCTGGTTTGCCAGTCCCCAGTCAAATCGTCCAACCCATGCTAGCATGGAAAGCGGACGTTAAATGACGATGATGATGATGATATATACGAGGGTTAGGATTAGGGTTAGACAGTTTCTGTCTACCAAATCCACTTGCAAGGCTTTGGTCAGCCCAAGGCTATAGTAGAAGACACTTGCCCAAAGAGCTACACATTGGGACTGAACCTGGAACCATGTGGTTGGGGACCAAGCTACTTACCACACAGCCACTCCTGTGCCTATATTGACTTTTTCTTTTCTCCTTCAGCTGATGTCACTTTACAAGTTTGATTATGAACAAATGTTGATAACAGCTGTTCTCTTTCTCTTTCTCTCAGATTGTTAACTATCACAAAATCCATCAGTCTGTGTGCCAATTATCAATTATGTATCTGTCTGTCTGTCTGTTTGTGGATCTATATTCAATAATGTATTGATTAACACCTATAAATGCATTTATATAAAGTCATGCTTTCATCTGTGAATATATACGTCTTGTGTGTGTGTGTGTGTGTGTGTGTGTGTGTGTGTGTGCGTGTGTGTGTGTGTACAAACAGCACATATGTACAAGTGTGTGTGTGCGCTATATCTGACACAAATGTTTCAGTTATGGCTGGATGTCCATCCTAACACCAACCATTTTACAGAGGGAGGGCACTGGCACCATGTCTTTTATGGCACCAACACAAGAGATACGCTAAAAGCTCCTCTTTACACTCTCTTGTCTCTTGTTCACAAATTACTTCACTCGCTGATATTTTTTCATGACATCAACACTAGTGAGGTTGCCTGTCTGCCTACACACACACACACACACACATGCGTGCACGCATGTGTGTGTGGCTGTGTGGCAAGAGGTTTGTTTCCCAACCACATGGTTCCAGGTTCAGTCCCACTGGCACCTTGGACAAGTCTTGTACTATAGCCCTGGGCTGACCAAAACCTTGAGTGGATCTAGTAGAAGAAAATTGGAAGGAGCTCATTGTATATGTGCGTATATGTATGTGTATATATGTTTGTGTCTTCTTATTTTGCCATGGAATAATGTTGTAAATGAATGTGATTCCTTTCCAATATTCTGTTAAAAATGTCTAACCATAGGGAAATATTACCTTTGCTTGGAAACAGGTCAAGGATGGTGCCAGAAAGGGCATCTGGCCATAGAATATCTATCTCAACAAATTCCATCTGATCCATGCAAACATGGAAAAGCAGACTTCACAAACAATACACATACACACACACACACACACAATACACATACACACACACAGGTATGTATATCACATCTGCTTTTCCATGCTGGTATGGATTGAAAGAGACTTCTCCACCCCCAACAGCTCACTACTGGTTATAGTCTGTGGTCATTTCATTTATCAAATACAACATTATGAGACTCGGCTTCCACTATTTCTTCCAATATCTACCTTGGTCTTCATCTTTTACAGGTTGCTTCCACTTCAATTTTTTGACATGTTTTTATGCAACAATGTTTTCCATACACATGATTATCATCATTTAACATCTCTTTTCCATGTCCACACGAGCTGGATGGTTTGACAGAACCCAATAGACTACAGGGCTAAGCCAAACTCCAATGTCAGCTTTGGCATGGATTCTATGGCTGGGTGTCCTTCCTAAAGTCAACCTCTTTGCAGCATGGACTGGATGCTTTTGATGTGGCACCAGCTGCAGTGAGGTCACCAAATAACTTGCAAAATAAGGAAAGAAAAGCACCATTGATTGAGGGTTGGTTGGAGTGGTTACTTGAGGAAGGTGGAGGTGGCTCCATGCCAGGTTTTGAAAGGCTAAAGTACAACAGAGGGGCAGGTACAGGTATTTTGCTCCAGAAGAGACACATGGCTACTCTGCATTACATAAGGGTGGGCAGTAGTAACTGGAAAGAAGATGAAGATGGTGGTGACAGGGTGTGGGAGCAAACTTTCAAGGTAAAAATGGTGAGTATAAGAGAGAGAGAGAGAGAGAGAGAGAAGGTGATCGGTTCCAACTCAGTCTTCTCTCTTTCTAACCCTAACCCTAATTCTGCTTTTATACTCAGATTTTGTCGCAGTCCATTTGTGCTTCATTCGTCATCCAGCGGAACATTCGCATTTAATTTCTTTCCCACTTTCACATGTTGTTCCATGTTCCATGCCACATGACTCACAACAATGCAATGACACTCTTTGTACACAAGCATCATTCAGCCGACCCAGCACTTTGAGTTATAACATCTCACTGAACAATTTCTATTCAAGTCCTGTATCAGCCCCTAATTAGGTTCCCTAAAGAACCCAAGCTGTTAATTACTTTTAAGGGTTGTTCTCACCATTAACCACACCTGTCCACCTGTCACATACAATCCCCCAACTCCTTTCTCCAGCTTCCTCTGGCCCCCACCACATCTCTTCAGTTCAGACAGTTTATATTGTGTACACCGTATGGAATTCCTACCACCTCTGAATACCCACCGTAACAACTTCCCCGATAGAGTCCTGCCTTGCTTTGCTGTTAAATGTTTTTGTTTATTGTAGGTTTACTTCAGGCCTCTCAAATGGCATACAAAGTTCCTTGCGGAAAACCAATCTTAAACCCTTCTGCTATGACCTGGAGAGACTATGATGAAAAAAGAAAGGGGCTAAGATCCAAACCCTGTTGGATGCCTATCTGCATGCTAAGTTTCTTATTCCTAACTCTCACCTAGCGTCTCTCTGTGCACATGGCTTGCATGGCCCTCATAAGCTATTCCTTTACACTTAGTTACATAGACATCATGGGATAAAGATAAGCACAGACAACATAGAGTAAAGCAGCTTCTTTGGTCTTAGCAGAAACAGGACAACCTCTCTGGTGCTGGTGCCACAATAACATGCACCCAATGAACTCAGTAACATGGTTGGTGTTAGAAAAGGCATCCAGCAATAGAATCCATGCTAAAAATGGAATGTACAAGCGACTTATTTATGTTTGTGTGTGTCTACACACTCGTGTATAAATAATCCATACATGCACACACAGGTGTACATGAATACACACACATGCATACACACACATGCATACACACACACACACACACACACACACACACACACGATGGTGGTGGTGGACATTCATTGAGGTATATAATATTTGGATATCTCCTGACTATTAATATAAACTTTCTGTTTACAATTCTCCTCCTCCTCCTCTCCCCATTACTCTCATCTATCACTCATCCCTCCCCCTCCACTTCCTTCACCAATTTGCTGTCCTATCATATCTCTGTCTCTTTCACATCACACTACCTGTGTACTGAGGGCATATATGTAGGCATGTAATATGAGTGTGTGTGTGTGTGTGTGTGTGTGTGTGTGTGTGTGTGTGTGCGTGTGTG
>NC_068982.1:191570116-191573195 GCF_001194135.2 Octopus bimaculoides | reverse complement strand
GTGTGTGTGTGTGTGTGTGTGTGTGTGTGTGTGTGTGTGTGTGTGTGTGTGTAGCCATATGGAGTTAAGTGTTTTCCAGGTGAGAAACAAACTAAACACTTTGGCAATGTTCCCATTTCAACATTGTTGTTTAACCCAAGGTTAGTTTTACACCACCAGACTTAAAATCAAAAGACATTCTAACCAGGGCCATCTGTCTTTTCAACATCCAAAGCCATACTGTCCACTATGTCTGTTACTTTTTCAGAAATTAGGTGGTGATTTGAGGGAGACTTGGTTGTTATTTCTAGCAAGTTGGGTGACTATGTAACAGTCTCTACATTGCATAACTCAGTTCTAGAGGTAAATGCGGTGCTGTGACATTCATGCCTTTCTCACAAACTTTAGTGAAATAAATATAACAGAAAGGAGCAACTATTGGACTTGAGTTTTTAACCTTTTTGTCATGGTTCAGTGACAAAAGGGGCCACACAATGAGCAATGGGATTTAAAGGGTCACTGGAGGTGGGGAGGGGATGATGAAGAAACAAAGGATGAGGGGTTACCACTAACCTCTACTTTAATCCCTTTAAGTAACCCAGCTGGGGCTGATATCCCTACAACACAAAGTCATTCAAACTGCTAGAAATAACAGCTAATTCTCCATCAAATTACACCCAATTGCCTTAGAAATAGAATATATTATGTAATCTAGAAGTAGTAGTAGTGGCTATACTTACACTTTGTGAAGATAGATGGGATGGTCATGGCTGGAACAGCTTTGATTTATAGGCTTGTACTGAGATTAAACATCAACAGCAGCATGAAACTCATTTTATTATAAAAGAAACCATTTCCACCACCACCACCAACACCAGCATCATCATCACCTCCCACCACCACCACCGCCACCACCATACATCAATCTAGTTAGGTAAGCTGAACAACTGTTGTTTTTCCTTCCTACAAGAAATACGCCCTCCACCACCACCACCACCCAAATGGTGGTTGTTTATATTACAGTGAAATACTACAGGGTGTAGCAGGAGAAGAGGGTTGTAAAGGAGGTGAGGGGTATTTGTGATAAACAGGTAAATACTGGGGTACCCAGGGTACTGTGGAAGCCATAGCAGAGAGAGACTGGAAGGGAAGACGAAAAAAAAGGGGGGAAAGTTAAAAATGTATATACATCATCATCACCATCACCATCACCATCACCGTCACTACCACCACCACCACCAACAACAGCAGCAGCAGCAGTAGTGATAAGTCCATGGAAAGCAAGTGACAGATAAATATATGGTTTACTTGTGAAATGAGGATATCAAAACAAGCAGGTTTGCCAAAATAACACACACACACACACACACACGAATGGGTGTGCGCACATTTGCATACCCACCTTTGTACACATCTCTTTTTATGATTAATCAACAGAAGTCAGAGAGTGACTCAAAGAATGAAAGTTTCATGCTTTGCCATTTATCAAACTGGTTTCAAATGGTGTTTTCAGTTCTATTTTCCTGTTTGTATCACTAAACCATTCGCACACACACGTACCAACATATATTCACACACACACATACAGTCACACACACACACACACACAAACCCATACAAGCAGACACACAGTTCTTTAGTTTCTTTTAAACATCACAACCAAGGCCAGACTGGAGCAGTATTTTCTGCACTCACACACACACGTCTATACATATATACAAACGATTTTAGTCTGATAATGGCTTAACTGGCTGTAACTTCGAAGTCACTGTCAATAATATTCTTGTTTAAGAATAATAAATTTGTACTCTACAAAAGTACAAAGTAACCCATCAGACTAAATGTAAAATTGCTTTTATTAAAATTGAACATAAAAACAATTATTAACACACAAACACATATATATGTATGCATGTGTGCATAGAGTGTTTGGAGTGGTGTACGGATTTTATAGATGAAGAGGTGGTCAGGATTTGGATAAAAACTATTCATTTAGTGCTTTCCTCCTTTTGGGAGATTCATCATAATAGAAAATTCATACCTTTTACATATGTGTATGTGTGTGTGTGTGTGAGGTAGTCGAAAATAATGTTTTGGAGTTGGATTTAAATGAGAAAGAACATCTCAAATCACAACTCCCAAAACACACTCTTTCCAAAATCCAAGAAAACAAATTCAACTTCCAAAAAAATTCGCCTCCAGCATGTGTATTTGGATGGGAGAGTACTCAAGAGGAATCCTGATGAATATTCCAAGTCTCGACCAGTCGGAGGAGTAAGCGGTGCAATATTAACTTGGCAACTATTATTAGGCACTCTGCAAATCCAATGTAAGTAACAACACTTGTGTGATGTAAATAAGTAAAAATGAATAATAATGTTTTTGTTCAATTTATGTTACATATGTTTCAATAACATATCAATTTATTTGCACACAATGTATGATATAATGAGATTACATAACTCATACTGCATAATCTAATTTCATATTATGTAATACACTGTGTGCAAATAAATTGCCTGCTATCAAAACATGTGTAGCATAAATTGAACAAAAACATCACTATTTTCCACACAGGCAATGAAAGCAAAGCCATTATTAGGATAAATTATAAAAATTGCACAGGTTTCCATAGAAATATAAACAGGAATGAAAAACAGCAGAAAGGGGAAGGAATGAAGTTAGTTACTTCAATAAGAGGACAGCCATCTCAGGACTAATCAGGGCACCACAAAAAAAGAAGGATTACTGTGACTGCCTTAGCTGTGTTCTTCTTAAAACTCACCCCAACTAAAGTAAAGCTGTTAGAGATTAATAATAATAATAATAATAATAATAATCCTTTCTACTATAGGCACAAGGCATGAAATTTGGGGGTAGGGAACTAGTTGATTACACTGACCCCAAAAGGATGAAAGACAAAGTTGACCTTGGCAGAACGTAAGGATGGATGAAATACCACAAAGTATTTTAACCGATGTGCTAACGATTCTGCCAGCTTGCCACCTTAATTATAATAATAATAATAATAATAATAATAATAATAATAATAATAATAATAATAATGATAATAATAATAATAATAATGATAATAATAATA
>NC_068982.1:191568534-191569591 GCF_001194135.2 Octopus bimaculoides | reverse complement strand
GCTGTTTATCTTGATATGAGATCACCATCTTGCACACATATGGTTGTAATGCATGTGCCTGGTGTACCCTTATCAGACGGGTAGTCATGATGGGTATACTGGGCTTCGTATATTTTACCCCAGTGTCACTTTGATGGCATGCACAGCTTTCTCGCTCAATAGTAATAATAATAATAATAATAATAATAATAATAATAATAATAATAATAATGGTTTCAAATTTTAGCACAAAGCCAGCAATCTTAAGTGAGGAAGGGGTAAGTCAGTTACAATGACCCCAGTGCTCAACTTGTACTTATTTTATCAACTCTAAAAGGATGAAAGGCAAAGTCCATCTTGGTGAAATTTGAACTCAGAACACAGCAACAGACGATCTGCCGCCAAACATTTTTCCTGGCATGTTAATGATTCTGCCAACTTGCTGCCTTAATAATAACAACAAATTACTTGTAAAACAAACTTCTAATTTTCTTATGCTTTGACAGACATTCTCCAGAAACATTTTCTATAACAATACTCTGGGCAAAACCAAATATATGGCACCCTGGTCATAATACCAACATGAACTTCTAACTTGTCTCTTGAGGTCTCTGGATGAGATTTGACAAAAGCCAAACAAATAATAATGACGATGATAACAATAATAATAATAAAAGGAAAATAAGCCATCTGTTTTATATGGATGATTTAAAACTATATGGCAAAGATGATGAAGAGCTTCAAGGACTATTACATACTGTGAAAGAATTCAGTGATGATATCAGGATGGAGTTTGGCCTTGAAAAGTGTGCCAAAACCACTTTTAAGAAAGGGAAACTGGTAAAGTCAAGTTCAATAGAATTAGATGTTGAAACAGTAATAAAGGAACTTGAGCAGGAACAAACCTATAAATACCTAGGAATAAATGAAGGCTCTGGTATCCAGCATGCAAGCATGAAAGAGAAGGTTAGGAAGGAATGTTATAGAAGAGTTCGAGCAGTTCTGAAGTCTGAGCTGAATGCATATAATAAGGTGTTAGCCATAAATTCCTTAGCAGTCCCAGTTGTTCTTTATAGCT
>NC_068982.1:191563244-191568524 GCF_001194135.2 Octopus bimaculoides | reverse complement strand
TACTGTGAAAGAATTCAGTGATGATATCAGGATGGAGTTTGGCCTTGAAAAGTGTGCCAAAACCACTTTTAAGAAAGGGAAACTGGTAAAGTCAAGTTCAATAGAATTAGATGTTGAAACAGTAATAAAGGAACTTGAGCAGGAACAAACCTATAAATACCTAGGAATAAATGAAGGCTCTGGTATCCAGCATGCAAGCATGAAAGAGAAGGTTAGGAAGGAATGTTATAGAAGAGTTCGAGCAGTTCTGAAGTCTGAGCTGAATGCATATAATAAGGTGTTAGCCATAAATTCCTTAGCAGTCCCAGTTGTTCTTTATAGCTTCAATGTGCTTAACTGGAATACCAGTGAAATAATGAAGATTGATAGAAAAATCCGCAAGCTACTGACTTGCAATAAGGTGCACCATCCAAAGGCAGACGTGGATCGTCTTTACCTTCCCAGAGCTCAGGGAGGTCGAGGCTTGATCCAGCTTGAACTTACGTACAAAACCACCACAATCGGATTGGCCAAATACCAAGATGTGGTATGAACAAACTCCAGAAACAGTCACCGAAAATGAGAATTGCCAAATCCTGTGGGACGCAATGATCCAGTGTGATCACCAAACCAGACATCAGAAACTGGATATTATTGTGGTGAATAGAAAAGAAAGAACATGTACGATAATCGACAGAGCATGTCCTGGCGACAGCAGGATCAATGTGAAAGAAGAAGCAAAAATAAACAACTATGATGATCTGAAGTGAGAAATACGAAGATTGTGGTCAGTGAAGGGAGTAGATGTGAAACCAATGGTAATTGGTGCACTTGGAGGAATCAACACTCAATTATCAGCATGGCTGAAAAAAACTGGTGCAAGAATTCTTTGCAGGGTCCTTGAAGCATGACCAGTAAACAAGTGTCACGTTACTCTGCTGACACTTTCCGTCCAGCAAAATAAGCCGTGAGTTTTCCTCACATAATAATAATAATGATGATGATGATGATGATGATGATTTCTTTTATTGGCCACAAGGGTCCAAGACATGGAGGACAATATCAAAGGACAAGTTACAGTACAAAAAATTACAAAAACTACATGTGGGGTTAACATCAATCAATGAGAGATACTGCCACATTAAAAGATATAACAAAAGAAATATAATAGAAAGTAGAGATATAAATAAATAATAAATAAATAAATAGAATCCCCAATAGTGGGGCAGTCCACTTAGGGTAATCCAGGATAAAGCCCACACAAAAATCACAAATTACTCTGCCATCACCAAGGCATGGGAAAGTTCCCTCTTCCAATTTCTTTCCTCCTGCTTAGAAAAGTGTATTCAGAAGTAGAAAATGCAATCCCTTAAAATTTGAAATTGTAAGAATTTGGAATATGAAAAGTGTAAAAGTTGTGCCTGTAATAATTGGGTGCCTTGGGAACTGTGAGCAAAGATAGAAAAGAAATGGTTGAAGGGGATTGGAGTAGAATGTCCTGTAGAGCTCCCATAAAAAATTTGCCTTTTAGGGACGGGAAAGATTATCAGGAGACAGACTATTGAAAGCTTATGGTTACCCGAGGTTACAGGTGGTAATCTGCTCCCCACATAAATTCTACCTGGAATAAGAATGAACTCGAGTCAAATCAACAATAACAGGTAACCAAAGAACATCATATTGAACACTTTTGAAATTTCATCTTAAATTGAATATAATTCCAGTTCCAACATGGATTTTAATAAAGCTTCTTCTTTCTTCTTTGGTAAGTTTGTGTTCTGATAAAGGAAAAGATGTGTTAGAATAGAACAAAAGAGGTTAGAAGATGATTACAGTAAACCCTTTCTCCCCCCCCCCACTTCTTTCAGTTTTATTTTGTTTTCCATTTCCGTGCAGCAGTCAACACTCTTGAAAGGCTCTGCTAAGGAATCTTGAAGGACATGTTGTTGTCACTGGAGACTGAATGTTGGAAGCAATGGAGATTTGCAGAATTGTTTAGGTTTACAACACAAACTGATAATTCAATATTTCATTTCCTGTAACGATGCTGTCTCTCTTTCTCCTCCTCCTCCTCTTCTAAACATTCTTCATTCTCCAACATCAGCATTCAGTCTGATATATTCACACTGGAATTCTCACCTCATAATTATTTCAAATAATTTCTTTTACAAATAATTCTCTCAATGCTAAATATACGGACACAGCCTTAACTATTGTGTTTGATGCAAATGGCATCCCTGAGTTAGATATTCTTTTAAAACCATTTTTCTACATACACCAACCACTAAACAGATTCACATATTTACGTAGTGATTTTCCCCTTCAATAAATACAGTAAAGGCTGCACATTGCTGATGATGTCAACTTTTTCAATGAATATGCAAATTAGCAGGTTTATATTTAAGTTTCAAAGTGATCCAAGATATCTGAAAATACCAGTAATATATTGGTGTCTGACACTGACACAAGTCCACACATCTGGAGTGAGGGTAGGTATCTATTATCAAATCAACTTGACATGAACCCAGAAGGTATAAACAGCAAAGTTGACTTTGGTGGGATTTGAAATCAGAACATAAAGGGTTCCAATCATAGAGTGAAAGACCCTAACAATTCAGCCAATCCAGCAAAGAAGCTAAATATTTTATGATGGATTATCGACCCCTAAATTCTATCCCATCATCAACCATTACCAACAGAACCAGACTGACGACTGCTCCTCAGACAGACCAACAACCTGGAATAGCTTTGACTGGTTTTAGATCATCACTATAAGGACAAAGCCTAAAGAAATTGGCAAACGTAACAAAATCCCAAATAATATAACATGTCACCCAAACTGACCAATAAGAATAAGCTTCGTTTATCACCCAATTATAACCTCTCTAGCACTGGAGTCATGATAAACATACCTGACACACGTAGTAAAATGGTTGGTGAGGAGGAGGAGGAGGAGGACATCTAACACAAAAAGCCATGCCAATATGTGTGTGTGTGTGTGTGTGTGTGTGTGTATAACATATGTATTTTTTATTATAAATAATTAGCACAAGTTAGAGAGTGACTCAAGGGCAAAGAATTTTGTGCATTGGCACTTTTCAATGCATGAAGCTCAAGGCCCTTGAGTCACTCTATAAGATTTGCTAAGTCTTACTGGCACCTGTGCCGGTGGCATGTCAAAAACAACATTCGAGCGTGGTTGTTGCCAGTGCCACTGGACTGGCTCCTGTGCCGGTGGCACGTAAAAACACCATTTGAGCACGGTCGCTGCCAATACCACCTCATATACACAACACAATATGTTATCATCATCATCTTATATATATATATATTCTTTTACTTGTTTCAGTCATGTGACTGCGGCCATGCTGGAGCACTGCCTTTAGTCCAACAAATCCACCTCAGGATTTATTCTTTGTAAGCCTAGTGCTTATTCTATCAGTCGCTTTTGCCGAACTGCTATGTTATGGGGACGTAAACACACCAACGTCGGTTGTCAAGCAATGGTGGAGGGTACAAACACAGACATACAAATACATACATACATATATACATACATATATCTTTATATATATATATATATATATATATATATATATATATATATATATACACACACACACGACAGACTTCTTTCAGTTGCCATTTACCAAATCCATCCACAAGGTTTTGGTCGGCCCAAGGTGCCACACAGTGGGACTGAACCCGGAACCATGTGGTTGGGAAGCAAGTTTCTTACCCCACAGCCACTCCTGTGTACACACACACACACACACACTATTATGGATGTGCCCACATGGAAGATGTTAAAAGATGATGTGAATTGGTGTATACACACACACACAGCTACCATTGAAGCCATACATGATGAATGCAATTAAGCTGCTGAGAAAACATAGAAATTAATCGTTCCTGTAAACAACCATATTGTATACAATGTCAAATGTTGTTCTGCTCAATAATGGTGTATTGTTGCAGTTAATAACAGTTGATAATGGCTAAATCACTCCTTGGGGGGGGGGAGTCACTCCTCCTCCTCCTACTACAACTACATTAAATCACTGTTCAATAGCAGGTGTTTATTTTATTGATTGTCGACAGGCATGGCTGTGTGGTAAGAAGTTTCCTTCTTAACCACATGGTTCCAGTTTCAGTCCCACTGTGTGACACCTTCAGCAAGTGTCATCTACTACAGCCTTGGCCCAACCAAAGCTTTGTGAGTGGATTTGGTAGATGGAAACTGAAAGAAGCCCGTCGTATATATGTGTGTATAGTGTGTGTGTATGCATGTGGGTATATGTGTATGTGTGTATATGTGTATGTGTGTATATGTGTATGTGTGTATATATATATATATATTTGTGTGTGTGTGTGTGTGTGTGTGTGTGTGTGTGTGTGTGTGTGTGTATAATGTAGGTAGTCAGGGTAAGTCCCAGCTGTTCCCTCTCGAAGCACATCTGCTTAGCTTATCTCATTATCAAATCCAATATGTGGCCACAGTTGCTGCTCTATGTTGGTCAAAATACATAAAGTTGAGAATTATGGAAAAATTATTTGCAGTGTTATTGTATATAACAAAACAGGACTTTTTTTTTTGTATTATTTATTCTCCATTACACATGTTTCATTTGCTAATAGGAATTACAAAGGTTTACATGTTAGGTAGGCATGTAAAGAATTTCTTATCATTTTTGGGGTCAGACAGACAAAACAGTTTTTATAAGGCAAAAAATCACATTTGGATGGGGTGTTTTATATTTGGATGTTAATCATAAACAGGACAAAGAGTCCTCGGGAAGGAAAGAGAAAGACACACACACACACACACACACAGATATACAAATACATATGCTCATATATACATAAAAATACACATATAAACACATTCATGCATACACACACACACACACATATATTCTTTTACTTGTTTCAGTCATGTAACTGTGAACATGACGGAACAGCACCTTTAGTCGAACAAATCAGTCTCTCTTGCTGAACCGCTAAGTTATGGGGACATAAACACACCAACATTGGTTGTCAAGTGATGGTGGTGGTGGGAAACACAGACACACAGATACATGCATATATGTCATCATCATCATCATCATCATCATCGTTTAACGTCCGCTTTCCATGCTAGCATGGGTTGGACGATTTGACTGAGGACTGGTGAAACCGGATGGCAACACCAGGCTCCAGTCTGATTTGGCAGAGTTTCTACAGCTGGATGCCCTTCCTAACGCCAACCACTCAGAGAGTGTAGTGGGTGCTTTTACGTGTCACCCGCACGAAAACGGCCAC
>NC_068982.1:191561486-191562191 GCF_001194135.2 Octopus bimaculoides | reverse complement strand
GATAGTGACTCCGCAATTAGGGCAAGGTCATCAGCATAGAGGAGCTCCCAGGGGCAACCTGTCTTGAACTCCTCTGTGATTGCCTGGAGGACTATGGTAAATAATAGGGGGCTGAGGACGGAACCTTGGTGGACCCCTACCTCTACCCGGAATTCATTGCTGTACTCATTTCCAACCCTCACCTTACTGGCAGCATCTCTGTACATGGCTCGCACAGCTCTCACTAACCATTCTTCTATCCCAAGTTTCCTCATTGACCATCAGATAAGGGATCGGGGGACCCTACGATGGGCTTCTTTCAGTTTCCGTCTACCAAATCCACTCACAAGGCTTTGGTTAGCCTGAGGCTATAGTAGGAGACACTTGCCCAAGGTGCCATGCAGTGGGACTGAACCCAGAAACATGTGGTTGGTGAAGCACACAGCCACTCCTGTGCCTACATACACACACTCATAAATATACAAATACATAAGCTCATCATCATCATCATCATCGTTCAACGTCCGCTTTCCATGCTAGCATGGGTTGGATGATTTGACTGAGGACTGGTGAAACCAGAAGGCTGCACCAGGCTCCAGCTGGATGCCCTTCCTAATGCCAACCACACTGAGAGTGTAGTGGGTGCTTTTACGTGCCACCGGCATGAGGGCCAGTCACGCGGTACTGGCAACGGCCACGCTCAAAATGGTGTATTTTACATGCCAC
>NC_068982.1:191558281-191560666 GCF_001194135.2 Octopus bimaculoides | reverse complement strand
AATGACCCTACCAGTGCAATCGTCTCTCTTGCACACCACAACTGATGCTTCTTAGGTTCAACTTTTCTCTCAAGGTACTTACACTCTGTCTAGTATGCACACTGACATTACACATCCATTGGAGCATACTGGCTTCATTCCTTGCGAGCTTACGCATGTCCTCAGCAGTCACGGCCCATGTTTCACTGCCATGTAGCATGGCTGTTCGTATGCATGCGTCATACAGTCTGCCTTTTACTCTGAGTGAGAGTCCCTTTGTCACCAGCAGAGGTAAGAGCTCTCTGAACTTTGCCCAGGCTATTCTTATTCTAGCAGCTACACTTTCAGCGCACCCACCTCCACTACTAACCTGGTCACCCAGATATCGGAAGCTATCAACCACTTCTAGTTCTTCTCCCTGGAATGTGGCAGAAGTCGTTTTCTGCACATTTACAGTGTTTATTGCACCTGAACATCTGCCACATACAAAAACTAACTTCCTAGTTAGCCTTGCTTTGATATTGCTGCACCTCTTATGTGTCCATAGCTTGCACTTGGTGCATCTTATAGAGTTTCTGCCTACGCCTTTTCTACAGATCGAGCAGGGCCATCTACTGGAAGGGATTTGTGGTTTGTCTACCTCATTAGGACTTTGGTTTTAGCTAGGTTGACTCCAAGGCCCTTCAATTCTAGTCCTTGCTTCCACACCTGAAACTTCTCCAGTTCCGATAGTGACTCAGCAATTAGTGCAAGGTCATCAGCACACAGGAGCTCCCAGGGGCATCCTGTCTTAAATTCCGGTGTTATTGCCTGGAGGACTTACTGACAGCATCCCTGTACATGGCTTGTACAGCTCTCACTAACCATTCTTCTATCTCTAGTTTCCTCATTGACCACCGGATAAGGGAGCGAGGAACCCTGTCAAAGGCTTTCTCCATATCAACGAAAGCCAGGTACAGAGATTTATCTTTGGCTAGGTATTTCTCCTGCAACTGTTTTACCAGAAATATAGCATCAGTGGTGCTTTTCCCTGGCACAAACCCAAACTGCATTTCATCTAATCTGACTCTCTCTCTCCCATATATATATATATATATATATATATATATATATATATAAAATGTCCATACATAAAAGTATACACATTCACAAAAACACACACATAAATACACACACACACACACACACACGCACACACATGCACACTCATACATACACACGCACGCACTTTACATGTTTGTCACACGTATACACATACATGCATTCTTTGCATGCCCAACATGTAAACCCTTGCAATTCCTTTTAGCAAATGACAGGGTGATTGTAAATCGAACACCCTAACCACAAGGTCAGATTCTGTCATTAAACATGAAAATGTGAAAAGACAGAAAGCTCTAAACAGGGAGATTCTTTCTACAAATTGCATGGATAACTTTAGTTTATCGGTTCGTTATCTCACTATATTATTATGTGAAATCCTATCATCTAACGCTTGCATTCGTTAAGCAGTTCTGTCTGGATCAGTGCTGTTTCTTTATAAACAGCCATAATTAACATAATTAATTTTGAGATTAACTTTCAGTGTTATATATATATATATTACACGTGAAAATCTGTTAATTAGAAAATATATTTAATTAAGATTATATAATAATCAAATTACAAAGTGCTTTTTAATTAACATCCTAAGTATTTCAAGATGATGAACAACTCTGAATGTGTGTGTATGTGTGTGAACATGTATATGTGTATGTAGAAGTTGTTACGGGAAGGTGTGTGTTTGTTTGTTTGTGTGAGCTTCTGCATCCATGATCTTTGCAAACATTTTTTCAAGCTCAGAATTGATGAAGCATGGAATAAACTATCCACATCAGTTGTTGGCTGTCAGGACGTTGTTTCTTTCAAAAATATTCCATGCTTCCTGAAATTCACCAACACAATTCCTCACATGGCACCCTTTGCTGTTTCCTTTTCAGGTTTTCTTCTGTAAATTCTAGCCTTCGTTTCTGTCTTTCTTTACTTGACTTATATCTGCTTTCCATTCCCTCTTTTACTCTTTTCCAAATTTTCAATCTGCCATAATGCATCTGAGCACTGGAGACAGTCAACTCATTATTATTATTATTATTATTATTATTATTCAGGTCACTGCCTGGAATTGAACTTGGAATCTTGTGGTTCGATTCCAGGCAGTGACCTGAATAATAATAACATCGAAAAATACCTTAGGAATGAGAACCCAGGTTTGAAATTTCCCCAAGACACCTGAAGAAGGCTGAAGGATATATCAGCCGAAACGTTGTGTTAACAACAAACAAGATGAGGACAAATATCAGTCAAATGTAAATAATTCCTCATCTCTTAAATATGGAACTGTCTTATAAAATATAATATTATTTTCACAGT
>NC_068982.1:191556128-191557966 GCF_001194135.2 Octopus bimaculoides | reverse complement strand
TAATAGAGATAAAGTTCACCAAACCTTCAAGTGTTTGACCCAGTTTCTACTGATAATCACAGCAGTTTACCGAATGAAGAAAAGGCTACAACATCCACAGAAACACACACACATATAAATGTTCACATGCACACACACACAGGCAGAGCTCACCTGGATTCCCTTTACAGCCACTCTTCACCCCACAGACTTTGACCTTAAAAATCGAGTGATGGGTCTGAAATTTCTTAAAGTGAAGAAAGGCTCTGCACACGGTCAATCCTACTCTTTAAAGAACTTATGCATTTGTGTCCCATCCCTAAAAGAACTATTCCACATCAATGGATGCAAACAAAGTCATAGGTATCACATCAGTTTCTTTCCTCCTACACAGATGTCTAAACAAAGACCAGGGATCTCTCACTCCCAGCTATTCAATATGGCTGTCGATTCTACCCTTTGACAAGTTTTGGTCACAAGTTTTGTTTTCCATCCTGTCGAGTGTCCAATAAAAACCACCTTCCTTACCAAGAAGGTTTAGTTGAGTTGCTAGTTCAATGACCAATGGGTCAACCATGCAACTGGTTTGACTGGGTTACAGGTCATCAGTAACACTAAAGGTGACCGGATATGAATGACCATGGGGCTGCACCTAGAAAGTTACCCTCCCAGGCACAAGTCCAGGCAAGGTTGTTTATGGAAGACCAGCAGTCACCCATGCATAGCAGCCTCCCCTCTCCACACCACTGATGTTATCCAAGGGAAACGCAAAGGGGCCGATACAGCTTGGCACCAATGACGTCACAACTCATTTCTACAGCTGAGTGAACTGGAGCAACGTAGAATAAAGTGTCTTGCTCAAGAACACAACATGCAGTCCAGTCTGGGAATCAAACTCACAACCTCATGATCGTAAGCTCGACACTCTAACCACAGAGCCATGTGCCTTCACTGACCTGATATAAGCATGTATAAATACATATATGCATGCATACACACAACTTCCTCACTCCGTGCCAGTGCCACATAAGAAGCAACCATGTCAGGTGCCAAGTAAAAACAAACACCCAGTGGAGCACTCTGTAACGTGGTTGGCATTAGGGAGGGCATCCAGTCACAGAAACCATGCCAAAACAGACAATTGGAGTCTGGTGCAGCCCTCTGACTTGCCAGCTCCTGTCAAACTGTCCAACCCATGCCAGCATGGAAAACAGACATTAAATGATGATGATGATGAATAGCTCTCCCAGCATCTTTTGATAGAAATGTTTTACTCTATACATAATAGTGCTTCTGCAGTAAGTTTAGAGCTTATACTTGGTGTTAATCCACCCTCTGTTTTTGAGTAGAAATATAAATGTAGAAATTAGCAAGATTGGGCCCCTGTGGGCAGCCCATGGATATGCCATCCTATATGCACACACCCATAAATGCTAAGAGAAATGATTCAGAGCAGAGAGTGTTATATATTTAAAGAAAAAAGACTAATAAGGATATATTTTTGAGTTATTGAAATTATCCCTGCTTCCAGAGAGGGTAGAACTGGCAACTGATTCGGTCAAGGGAACAGCCTGCTTGTGAAGTTAATGTGAAAGTGGCTGAGAACTCCAGACATGTGTACCCTTAACATAGGTTCTCAAGGAGATTCAGCATGACACAGAATGGGATAAGGTTGGCCCTTTGAAATACAGGTCCTACTTCTTTTTGCCAGCTGAGTGGACTGGAGAAAAACAAAATAAAGCGTCTTGCTCAAGGGTACAATGCATCGCTGGGAATTGAATGTGTGTAGTGGTCAGCGGTCTATCATGGCGAATATATATATATATATATATATATATATATATATATATATATATATA
>NC_068982.1:191552109-191556000 GCF_001194135.2 Octopus bimaculoides | reverse complement strand
ATATATATATATATATATATATATATATATATATATATATATATACACACACAAACATATATACACTCACACACACACACACATATATTAATGCCTGTGTGTATCAGCCATGTTCAATGACACAGCTACTAGTTTACCTCCCTCTGCCTCAGTTTCTCTGTTAAGTTAATTGGATTAATGAGAGAGGAACGGCAGCCGTTTGTGTTTACCAAAAGCCAATCAATCGACATTGTTATGACAGTTCTATGAGAAAGATAAATATTAAACAGATATTGATTGATTCAGATCAATATCTATACCAACACGACAAGCAATGCCACTCCTCCTCCTCCTCTTTATAAAAACGAAATTGTGTGGAAAAATATCCAAATACTTTGGACTTCACACAAGGAGAAGATTTGCAAAAGATAAACTGATGTGCTGTGATGTTCATGCTTCTCTGTAAGTCACTGCTAGTGGTATGATAAAAAAGCAAGAAGTGGGAGATGAAAGTCAGGAGGGGGGGGTGACTTGTGATAAAAAGTCTATGAGGGGAAAACTACATGGTTACAACACTTGCTAAAAATAACAGCCAAATCTCTCCCTCAACACACACATATCATCGTTTAACGTCCATTTTCCATGCTGGCATGGGTTGGATGGTTAGACAGAAACTGACAAGAGAGAGGACTGTGCCAAGCTCCAATGTCTGCTACAGCATGGTCTTTATGGTTGGAGTGATGGTAGGTGGGGGGCATGGACACTCATGAGTCACCGAGTAACTTGCAGGAGAAGAGCCCCAACCATTTCAGCTAAGGGTTGGGGTAGGAGTGAGGAGTGCTGCTGGTTGAAGAGGGTCCAAAGTATGAATAGAGAGAGAGAGACAGGTGTCTTGTTCTGAGGGAGATATACAAGGCTACCCCAGTTGGAAAAGGGAGAGAAAATGATGAAGGGGTGTCTGGGAACACCCTCAAGTTACAGGTAGGTGAATATAACAGAAGTGGTTCAGAGGAGTGGACAGGGTGGGTGACAGGGTAGGTAAGATTGCGAAGGCATGAAAGGTGAATGGCAAATGGGTGAGAATAGAGATGAATTCTGCAAATGGTGAAGACAGGTGGAAGCAAGACCAATGGTGATTATCAGGTGCAGGGGAGATGGAGGCAATTGGAGGTTATGTGTGTTTTTATAAAGAGGACATGTTGGAAAGTGTTGCTATGAATATACAAATAGATGGGATGGTCACAATTGGGCCAACTTAGATCTGCCTACTGCATTGTCACTGACCGAGGGCTAAACAGCAATAATATAAACCCCAGCTTTCCAATAACATTGCCTTCACCACCACAACCACCACCACAACCACAATGACAACTTATTCAAAAATGGGAGGAGGTAGTTGATTGAATTAAACACATTACAGGTATTTTAGCAACCCTGGGAAGGAGGGGTAGGAGTGAGCTCAGAACATGGAAATAGTGAATTATTTCAGCAAAACACAAGGTGTAGGAGATTGGGTCAACTGGGACATATTACAGGTACGTTTTATTGATTCTAGAAGAATAAATGACAGAAGTACTTCAGGTAGGATTCGAACTTAGAACAGAGAAATAAGAAATTAAATTTTGTACCATAATCAATCAGGATTTGAACTGCTTTGTTCTAAGTTCAAATCAGGAGTCAATAAAATAAAGTATCAGTCAATCAGTGGGGTCAACCTAATCACCTCCTCTCAAAATTGCTGATCTTGTGCTTAAATTTGAAATCCTCATCGGGGTGGCAGGCTGGCGGAATCGTTAGCATGCTGGGCGAAATGCTTAGCAGCATTTCCTCTGTCCTTATGTTCTGAGTTCAAATTCCTCCAAAGTTGACTTTAGCTTTCATCCTTTCAGAGTCAATAAATTAAATACCAGATGAGTACTGGGGATTGATGTAATCGACTTGCCCCTCCCCCCAAATTTCAGGCCTGTAGTAGAAAGGATTACTAACTATTACTATTTTTCCACAAATTTCAAGACTTGGTACTTGGGTGTTAAGTATCATGAAAGATACTAAAAACAAGCACCAATCTCAAAATCCTAGCAGTCCCCAACAGAGCAGATTTTAGGGCATGCCCTACCCTCATTATTATTATTATTATCATTATTATTAATTTATTAAGTAGTAGTTGCACACTAAGTTCAATGTCATTATAGTATTATTATTATTATTATTCTCGTATCACCGAAGAGTTGCTCATTGGATGCACTAATAATTCAATTTCGCTGCAAGACTTAACTGTTGGGAGGAGGGCCTCGCAAGGCCAATTCCGAAAGATGCAAATGTGAGAGACAAGCGACTCTGCCAAATCGTTCTTAACAAAGATGAAAGGCTCTACGTGGTTACTTGATCTGCTAGAAATAGCAGTCAAATCTCAAATTACAACTTACTGCGTTAAAAGGCAAAAAAACAAGACATTGACTAACGTGATCATAGACTGTAACTAAACAAATGTGGTGGTCACGCCTGGAATACCTTTTTTTAAAAGTTTGTTTGATGAAGCGTGACTGGATAGGAAATTGTTAATAACTAAAGCATGATTGATTATACAAACTCTATCCGTCTTAATCTACTTAACAGATAATTTGAGTATTTATATCTTCCGGTTGTTTAAATGGAGAGGATAGGATTTGAAGAGTATTTGGCTGCTATTTCTTGCACACTGAACCATCACGTAACAGGTATTACACACACACACACATATATACACACACACACACACACACACACACATACATACACACAATTCTTGTAGCATTGTCGATTTTGGCGGGTTTTTTGGACTTCACGCTGAATACGAAATCTTTCCATACAAATTATTTCAATGATTAATTCAACAAAAAAAAACAAAAAAAAACAAATGGACAACTACGTTCATAGCTCATACATGAACACATGCGAATGTAGACACACACACACACGTATGTATGTATAGAGAGAGGTGATATGTTCAGACACGCATTTTCACACATGTAATGTATGTTGATGAATTAATCACATTTAAACAAATACAATTTTAATAACAGACGGGGAAAGATGACGGTAGATAGTTTAATGATAGTCTAATAAGCAAGGAACAAAAAGCTAAGTAAAACGCAAATGCACTTGCATATATGTATGTGTGTGTGTGCATATATACTACACAAACACTGAACAAATAGATAAATGTTTGCAAACGAACATAATTAATAGCGAAATGAGAAGAACATAATAATTACCAGACATAATTATTTGAGACTTAATTCTTCGTAGACTATATACATCGGCTGTCAATTAATTTTGGGAACTATATGTGGTGGTGTTAATTCGTCCTCACCATCGCATGCGCACACATACATGTATATATCCATTATATATGTATTTCGTCTTCTGGTGGTGGTAAGGAGTGCATGGGGAGAACTTAGTATGGGTAACTGACGAGTTTGTAAACTGTGCACGTAAATACGCATCCATACATGCACACATACACATGCATGCATGTACTCATTCATGCATATATGCACTCATACACACATGCATGCATGTATTTATTCATGCATATCTACATTCATAAACATATATTTACGTATAAGCCTGCTTATATCGTGATATGTCGTAATGTACGTACGCCTATCATATTCATTATATAGGTAATCTTCAAGTTTAGGAGGGTAAAAAAAGTAAATAAAAATATTCAAGGGAAATAACTGAACGACTTACCAGTATTATCCGTTTTCTTCTAGCTGTTTATAAATAAATCATACCCTAACGTCAATCAAATCACGTGTGTGATTTATTTATAAACAGAGATGTACGGAGAATACTGGTAAGACGTTCAGTTACTTCCCTTGAATATTTTTATTTATTTTTTTACCCCCCTAAACTTGAAGATTACCC
>NC_068982.1:191548398-191551697 GCF_001194135.2 Octopus bimaculoides | reverse complement strand
ATATATATATATATATATATATATATATATATATACATACAGAAATACACATCCACACCAATAAAGTTTAAACACCTAACTTTTGTACTTTCATTGCATAACCTCTCTCTCTCTCTCTCAATACATGCATACATACATTACATTTTATATATTATACTCGCGCGCGCACATACCGCCCACGCATATTTTGTCGCTTTGTCGCTAAACATCAAAGAAATTCCAACAGGTGAACATGAAAGTATTTTAATATTATTTCATTCTTATTTGAGCCATTACAACCAACAGAGAAAAGCATGAACTTCACCACTTCACATCCTCCCCCATGTATAAATAGGCTTCGTAGATACAAGCCTTAGTTATATTAATTTGCAGCAATTAACACAACGGCAACAGGTTCTGGGAAACGAATGAATGTCATCACTTCTTATAATCTTCCACTTCTAGTTCTGACATCCTTTGTCGAACTATGAAATAATTAACATAGGAAATAATTAAAGATAATATACAAAGAAAGACGGTTGCAGGTTGGAGCCATTTCACTTCGTTTGCATCGAAATGAGAGGCATATAAGCCTCCACATCTCACTTTCCCCTCGCCTCCATGCATCTGTACCTTGTATCGATGCAGTAAATCGATAATGGATATAGTGAATGACGTATCCAATCACACGCAGAATGTTTTAGGTCAAAGACGCGACTATTCACGGCAAACACAATATCGAGGAACAGAAATTGAGGAAAAACCTCGGAAGTAGATCCAGGAAGAAGACATGTGCTGCGGGAAGGGGGGGGGGCTCGACGGATTTTATGTATAAAGTAGAGAGAGAGAGGAAGGTTAAGTAAAATATAATATATCTATCTATAGGGGTTAAGTATATGGATAGGCAAATTTGATTATGTTGAACAATAAATGTTAGAAACAGAAGGGCTAACGTTAATTTCACCGTTTGGGATTTAAAAAAAAAAAAAAAACAATTCCTGGAAAACAAAAGGAAAAATATTCAGAAGGTGGAATCGAGTGGAAACTACTTCAGTTTGCATGTGATTCCAAAATAAAAGACAAACAGTTTAAAGAACAACAGTAGCGGTGGTAATGGTGGGGGAGGAGCAGAAAAAGAGAAATTATCTTATGAAAAGAAATACAGGAAGAATTTCAGTCTGTGACGATGTTTTAATTGGAATTGAGATAGGTAGGAAGTAGCAGCGCCAAATATTTGGTTATTTGCGTGTTTTGTTCCTAGAGTGACTCAAAGATATTTAATTTTTGGTATTTATCGTGTTGTGTAGCAGGAAAAGATGATTCTGTGAGGTTCATTCATTTCATTTAGATAGTCCATGTCTTGGAGAAAGAGAAACGAATATTTTGGAATAATTAATTTCCCCACCCTTTGTGCATCCAACAGTTTTTAACTGAGTTAAACTGGAATTGTTGTTATTGTAAAACAAAAACAGCTGTAACAAAGATAGAGAGATATGGAGGTGGATATGCGGGTTGGTAATACAGCTATAAATTAGAATAGAAAGAAGGGATTAAAGAGAAAGTCAGCCTAAAAGTACCAGTGAGGTTATGACATATTGTAAGTGCCACCCAACCTGTACCCGTTTAACCTTGCCCACAACTGCAAGCATCACCACCATTGTTACAGCACAACGTAGAGGAAACAGAGAGAGAATTTGAGCGGTCACTTACGGGTGTTGGGTGTCTGACGTCGGTTGGGACTGTTGTTGGCTGTTTGTTTACTCCTTTTGTCATCGTGTTGACACGATGACGGGGAAGAGGTGGACGACGACACTTGATGACGGTCACATCTCCCGCCGTCCGTTCTTACATCAGCCACAAACCCTGCAACATTCATAACTGGTAGAGCGAGGGACTGAGTAAAGAGAGAGAGTAGTCGGAGTAGGAGGGAGAAAGTTGGCTGTAGTGGATGGAGCGGGAAGAGAGAGAGGGAGGAGGAGCTGGCTGGAGAAAGGTAGATGGATCAGAGAGGGGAAGGAAAGAGAGTGGACTATAGAGTATAAGGGAAGTGATTAGAGAGAGAGAGAGGACGACAGCGAGCAGGATAGCGATTAGTGATGGATAAATAGATAGATAGATAGATAGATAGATAGATAGATAGGCAGAGAGAGAGAGAGAGGTGAGATACAAGAAAGGTAGAATTGAGTGAGAGATGGAGTGAGAGAGTGGTCTATAAAAGGCGAGATTTGTTAAAAGACAGAGAGAGAAAGAGAGAGAGGAAGAAAGGGATGTTGGTTATAGAATGATGAGGAAGAGAGAGAAAACAGATAGAGAGATAGAGATATAGAAAGGAGGATGTAGTAGGGGAGGAGGAAGAAAGGGAAGAAGAGGCATTTTATGAGAGAGAGGGAGGAATAGAGAGGAAGGACAACGAAAGGAAAAGAGTAGGAGAAGAAAGAAGGAAGGTAAAAGAAGCAAAAGAAAGATTAAGAGAAGAATGAAGGAAGGAAGAAAGACTAAGAGAAGAACCAAGGTGGAAGGAAGTGTTTGAGCTGCAACAAGCAATTGTGATGTGGCGACCGCTTGTTTCAGCTCAGTTTAAATGAGGAGAGATATACGGCGTGGTGGTGGTGGTGGTGGTGGTGGCGATACCGATGATGATGATGATGATGCTGTTAATATTAATAGCGTTAGATGGTGGAGATGGTGATAGTGTTGGTAGTGGTGGTGGTGATGGTGGTGAAGGTAGTAGAGATGGGGATGATGGTGTTGATAGTGGTGGTGGTGGTGGGGGATAATGCTTGTGGTAGTAGTAGTGATACTGTCCTTGATGGTGATGGTGGAAGTGGCAGTAGCGCTGTAATGGATTTATTCTCATTGTTATTATTATTATTATTATTATTATTATCATCATCGCCTTTGCACAGCTTCTAACCCTGGAGATGTACTACGGTGTCAGCTGTTCACTATAAGTGAACTAAGGTAACACCTCTTATTTTTCGGGCACCATCCGGAGTATTCGAGCGGTTCCAAGCAATGCTGTTTTCTGCAAGTGCTCCACCCTTATTGCAACCCCTATTTGTTCCACGTACTTATCGAGATTTTTACTCACTGTTCCGATAATTACTGGTACTACTGCCACCTTTTTCATCGACCACAACTGCCTAACCTCCCAAGCTAACCTGTCATATCTCTCGACTTTTCTTTCTTCCTTATCGCATACCTTGTTGTCAGCTGGGCATGCTATGTCTATGATCCAGCATAGTTTCTCAATTAAGACTATATCCGGCTTCCTATTCTCTATCTCATGGTCGCACTGAATCATGAAATACCACAGGATC
>NC_068982.1:191539648-191548007 GCF_001194135.2 Octopus bimaculoides | reverse complement strand
GATCAGTCTCAGTCTGCGCAAGTACTCCACCTTAAATTTTTCTGTCATTTCTTTCTCCATCAATTTATCCATTTCCAAAATCCCCAAGTACTTATAGCCCGTCTCTTCTACCTGCTTCATAACCTCCTCCGACGGTATCGTTAGCCTGTCCATACATTTGATTTTGCCTATCTTTAAGACTAACATACCACACTTTCTCAGTCCGAACTCCATTCTGATATCAGCACTGAAGGTATATACCGTATCAACGAGGGAACTGACTTAGGGTTCATCTTTACCATAAAGTTTGAGGTCATCCATGAATAACAAATGGTTGTCTTTTTGTTGGCGGCTTTCGAATACATACCCAGCCTTTGCTTTCCTCAGAATCAGTGTTAGTGGCATCATGCACAGTACAAAGATCAGTCGGGACAGGCAGTCCCCTTGGAAGATGCCCCTCCAAATTTCTACTGTCCCTAAACTTCTTTCGTATGCTGTCAGATCCGTCCTCCAATTCGCCATACTTTTTCCAACATTCGATGCAATACCAAATAGGTTCATACTTTCCATAATCCAAGAAAGTGGGATCATATCGTACGCCTTACAATAGTCGATCCATGACATAGCTAAGTTACTATTCCTCCTCTTGCCGTCTCTAAGTACAGTATCATCATCATCATCATCATCATCATTATTATTATTATTCCTCTCGGCATGGTCTATTGGTTAAGATGTTGTACTCAAGATCGCGAGATCGGGGTTTCAGTTCCTAGACGGGGAGATGCGTTGCGTTCTTGATCAAGTCACTTCATATCCTGTTGCTTTGGCATCTCATGTGTGCTACAGCAACCACCTGTTCAGGCGACGTTGATCGGATGGAGAACATTTAATCACTATCAACAAATCCTTCGTGCAGGTCGGTCGGCAAAAGCTGGACACTCCGCCGCTCCTACCTCGCCCTCTCCGACGGCAGAGTCCAGCATCGTCATTACAATTATTATTCTTTATTGTTTTATTCTTTTACTTGTTTTAGTCTTTTGCCTGCGGCCATGCTGGAGCACTGCCATGAAGGTTTTAATTTTTCAGTCGAACAAATCGACCCCAGGACTTATTTTTCAAGCCAAGTACTTATTCTACCGATCTCTTTTGCTAAGTTACGGGGACGTAAACACCAACACCGGTTGTCAAACGGTGATGGGGGACAAACACGGATTCAAGGACAAGCGCATAGATATATATACATATATACACGATGGGCTTCTTTCACTTTCCGTCTACTAAATCCACTCACAAGGCTTTGGTCGGTGCCACGCAGTGGGACCGGACCCGGAACCATGTGGTTGGGAAGCAAGCTTCTTACCACACAGCTGCCGCGCCTGAGCCTGAAAAAATAGGAAACGCTTCATGAATGTGCTTGTCATCCTTGCACAGGGGCCTTACTCATCTTTTCTGGATTGTTCCTATTCTAGAATACGTATTGCCGAAAGGCAAGAATCGTTAGCATGCCGAACTTTGCGTTCCGAGTTCAAATTCTGCCGAGGTCGACTTTGCCTGTCATCCTTTCGGGGTCGATAAATTAAATACCAGTTGGGCTCTGGGGGTCGATGTTATCGACTCATACCCCCTCCCCCGAACTTGTTGGCCTTGTGCCAAAATTTGAAACCATTTTGTTGCCGATGGTGGTGGTGTAAGTACCAGTGAGCCACTGAGGTCGATATAATCAGCATTATCTCCTCTCCCTCACCTTTATATTAAAAATTCTTATTGACCTCACGTTGTGATGATGACGATGATGAGGACTAAAACCGTTCACCCCCAACCAGTGCTGTTTCAAGCCATGGACTCAGCGATCGTCCAACGATCCAACAAGTCAAACGGCTCGATTCTGATCTTTGTATGCTCTTTATAGGGCGAAGTGCAGGGATTTACCTGGGGCCGACAATCCAGTTAAGACGACCCAACCCGCCTGTATTTGTCCTGTAGTGTCCACCACCACAGCTGACCTTTTAAGAACCTTGCTTCCCAACCACATGGTTCTAAGTTCAGACCCACAGCGTGGCACCTTGGGTAAGTGTCTGTGAGTGGATCTGGTAGACGGAAACTGAAAGAAGCCTGTCGTGTGTATGTGTGTGTGTGTATCTTTGCATGCGCTTTTGTATCAGTTTCTGGTGGAGGCGCAATGACCCAGTGGTTAGGGCAGCGGACTCGCGGTCATAGGATCGCGGTTTCGATTCCCAGACCGGGCGTTGTGAGTGTTTATTGAGCGAAAACACCTAAAGCTCCACAAGGTTCCGGCAGGGGTTGGTGGCGAACCCTGCTGTACTCTTTCACCACAGCTTTCTCTTACTTCTTGTTTCTGTTGTGCCTGTATTTCAAAGAGTCAGCCTTGTCACACTGTGTCACGCTGAAAATCCCTGAGAACTACGTTAAGGGTACACGTGTCTGTGGAGTGCTCAGCCACTTGCACGTTAATTTCACGAGCAGGCTGTTCCGTTGATCGGATCAACTGGAACCCTCGACGTCGTAAGCGACAGAGTGCCAACAATCAGTGTTTGACTCCACCACCGCTTAACAACCGGTGTTGGTGTGTTTACGTCCCCGTAACTTTGCGGGATAGAACAAGTACCAGGTATAACATTACGTAGTAGAGGAAATTAGTTCGACTAAACCCTTCAAGGCGGTGCCCCAGCGTGGCCACACTCTAATGACTGAAACGAGTAAACGATATCAGCTGTAACCGCCGCCTCCCTCCCCCCTCAGCAGGTCGATAGCGTAGCGTACCAGTCATATGCTAGGGTCGATGTGAAACTAACCAACCGTTCACCACTTCCCTAAAACAGGAGGAGGAGATTGGTGGGAGTGGGGGTTAATTCAGGTCCAGGGGGTGGGGATAAAAATCCTTGGTGGTGGTGGTGGTGGAGGTGTTGGTGATGCTAATGATGATGGAGGTGGTGGTGATGGCAACCAGACCCACATGAACTTTGCAACTCCTGTCTTAATTCGTCTAATCAAGGAGGAGGCGTTCATTCAGCGAAAAGAGTTCGTTGCAGCTAATTACAAATTAGAAATTGCAGCTATTGTGTTTGATACACACACACACACACACACGCACGCACACACACACACATACACACACATACACACACACACAAGCACACACACAAGTACACACACACATGCACACACACACACATGTACACATACATTTATATATTATTGTAATATACATCCATACATAAACATATATGCACGTATATTCATATCTATATACACACACATGCACAGGCAAATAGATATACATGTGTAAATGTGTATACATATATGTGTGTATGCATGCATGCATGTATGTATATATGTATATATTTATGTATGCGCACACACACGCCAGCACATACACACGTGTGTGTGTGTGTGTGTCTGCTGGCACTCGGCCAAATTCAGCAGTCCACCAATACAGTAAACATGATGCATAAAAATAGAGAATGGTGTCTACACAACGACTGCTTTTAAAGGACACCATTGCTTGTGGCGGCGGTGGCGGCGGTTGTGGCGGTGGAGGAGAAGAAGGAGGAGATGGTGGTGGCGGTGGTGGGGATGGGGTGTGAGAGTGGAAGTGGTGAGGTAGTGATGTGGTGGTGGTGGTGGTGGTGGTGAGGTGGGGGGTGTCGCTGAAGGATGCCCTTTGGTGGTCTTTCAAGATACTTGTAATAGCAGCCAAATTTCTCTTGAATCACACATTACTATCGTAAAAATCGGACGGATGTGCTGGATTATGTAATCTGGATGTCTATGGCAAATGAAAAGCATAGAATGCTTTTCATGATAGGTCTGCTGGATTGGAGCTGACCTAGGGTTAAACAGCAACCGGAAATATACAGTTGTAATCCCTTGGGCAGTGTCACATTGAGAGAATGGCGACACACCTGAACACACACCTGTTGGGTACACCTGAACTTATTCGTACATACCTATTTAGTATGTTTTTGTTTGGTAGGCATGAACACACACGTGTTTAGTACACCTGAAGATATACATGATGAGTACATTTGAACTTATACCTGAACAGGTACCTGTTTCGTACACCTTAACTTTTATCTATTCAGTACACCTGAATAACCGGGTCTCACTACAAAACGTGTGTGTGTGTGTGTGTGTGTGTCTGTGTGTGTTTTCACCCAGTGGACTTGCTTTCGATAAAAGTTTATAGAAATAATTTAAACAGACGCAACTATTGAGTATCACACACATATATGGAAAAAAATAACAAACAGAAAGTGCATTTTCCCTTTAATGTGGCAGTTATTTAATTCCAAATTCAAATTAAAGTCAAATCATTTCAAAAGACAACAATACATATTCAAAAACAACTTATTACCACTGATTCGTTTCAAAATACAGTATTACATGTTCCGAAATATCATACCATACCCAAAATACATTCCTGGAATCAAATCATTTCAAGATTACAGACTCCGAGGGACATTCAAATCATTTCAAAATACATTATTAAACACTCCAAAGTCAATAATTACAAAAAATACATAATTTAATATTTCAAAGTACATAATTACAAACCGGTTTCACTTCGTACAGAAGATGCTCATTGCAATGTTCGTGTGTAATGCCTTGCTACTAGTCTTCATTTAATATGCAGTGCGTCTACCGAAAGTACCTCCATTGTAGACTCACCGGGTCACAAGAGGGGTAATATTGTATACGTTAATAGCTCCAAATTAGGTAAATATTTGTACTTTATGCAAGAGTCTAAAGGCAAATATATCTTATAGATATTTAAAAAAATTAACTTGTAATAATGTATTTTGAAACAATCTGATGTTGATAATGTGTTTTTAAGACATATTATTGTATTTTGAAAGGATTTTACTGTAATAATATATTTTGCAATTAATTAACTGCAAAGCATAAAGAAAATGCATTTTCCTCCTTTTGTCATTATTTTCCCACATCTCTCACCTTGTATGGGATATTTTTAACATTCGCGCTCGTGTGCGCATGTGTGCGTTAGGCAATATGTATGGACCGTTATGTTTCAACCCAGTGTTTATCTGTTACTTGTCACAGTCATTAGACGGCGGCCACACTGGGGCATCGCCTTCAAGAATCTTTACTCGTACGAATCGACCCCGATACTTTCTTTAAATGTAGTGCTCACTCTTTGGGTCTCCTTTGCCAGACCACTAACTTACGGGGACGTAAACACCACCAGAACTAGTTGTCTAGCAGTGGGTGGGGACAAACACGCATGCACACACACAGACACACACACACACAGAGCCAATGTTCAGGTTACTTCGAAGACATCTTTGATGAAACTTTTCCAACGTTTTCCGATGGCGACGGCAAGTTGTCCAGGTTTCAGATGTGTAAAAGGAATGTTCGGATGACTACTGCTTTGTATACAACCATTTTGGTTTCGGTTCTGATGTCACGGTCTTTAAAGATTCTGTCGTAGAGACGGCCAAAGGCAGTTCCAGCACACTTCAGACGATACTGAATCTCATTGCTCAGGTCAAGATTTGATGAGAGACGACTCCCAAGATAAGGAAAGTGGTCCACGCTTTCGAGGGTCGTTTCCCTGAGCACTAGCGTAGCTAGAGTGTGTGCCGCCCCCGGACCCCACAAAAAACCATATATTGCTTACAGCAAAAGTACCGCCCCTTCTCCCCTCCCCAGCTACGCTAGTGTCTCCAAGCTTAATTAATAGTTCTCTTCTGGCTGGGTCGTTTGAGGGTTGGTTGGTACAGAATCTGGGTCTTTTAGAGTTGACGGTGAGACTAAGGGTGCTGTATGCTCGGTTGAAGGCGATCAGGGTCCGTTGAAGGTCTCCCTCCGAAAGAGCTGCATATTGGAACTTGATCAGGGAGGTAGAGGATATCTTGGTTTTGGACTTGAGACGGGCAAGGTTGAAGTTTCGATACCTGATGGAAGATCTTTCATAATGATGTGCAGGATGGTAGCGATGAAGATGGCAAACAGTGTTGGAGTAATTACACATCCCTGTTTTACTCCTGTTTTTTACTTGGGAAGGGTCTGATGTTCCTTGGTTGGCCAGGATAGTTGCAAGCATGCCATCATGGAGGAGTCTTAGAATGCAGATGTACTTCGGAGGGTATCCATTGGTAGAGGGAATATCCCAGAGAATTTCTCTTGACACGGGATCGAACGCCTTGGGCAGATCAATGAAGGTCATGTACAGAGGTTAGTATTGTTCACGACACTTGTCTTGGAGTTGACGCAAGGTGAAGATCATATCAATGGTTCTCTGGGATGGTCTAAAACCTGTTTGAGTCTTCAGAAGAATTTTCTCAGCCAATGGTTTAAAGCCAATGGTTTAATCAGCCAATGGTTTAATCCCTGCAGTACGTTGCCATCAGTTGCCAACAAAGAGATTCACCTGCAATTTCCGCATTCAGATTATCCTCTCTTCTTCTTGTAGATAGTCACGATGGCTGAATCTCTGAAGTCAGACGGTATCTCTTCAATGGTCCAAATCTGGGTGAGGAGCTGGCGCAGTTGGTAATGGAGAAATCTCAGAGAGGATCCCGTCCTGCCCAGCAGCCTCGTTGTTTTTCGGAGTGATGATGGTTTCTTTCACTTCAGCAAGAGTTGGTAACTTGCTTAAGGAATCTTCAACGGGTCGTTTTGGGACGAAATCTAGGACGTCACTGTCAAAAGTGGTGTCTTCATTAATCAGCACTTCGAAGTGCTCTCTCCGTCTCGAATTAATCTTGGCATTACTCTTGAGGATGGTTGAGCCGTCCTTGCTTTGCTGTGGGGCTTGACCAATGGTAGATGGTCCAAAGATTGCTTTGGTGACATTGAAAAAGCTTCTGGTGCCGTTGGTATCTGCAAGTTGTTGAACTTCCTTTGTCTGTCCCTCAACAATAGGTTTTTCAGGTTCCGGATGGTTTTCTGAACTTTGGCTTTGCATTCTTGATATTACTTGCGTTTCACAGTGGATCTCAAATCATTTTGGGGGACGATGAAGGCCTTTATTTTTACATCGATAAGTTGTTTGGGTTGCTTATCATTTTCATCGAACCAATCTTGATATCTTTTGGTCTTGAATCTGATGGTTTCTTTCCAGGTGTCCACAGTGGCGGTTTTCAGTTGGCTCCAGTGGTCCTCAATGGGTAATGACGGTTTCACTTCCTGTTGAGATAGTTTTCATGTAGTGTTAGACGAAGTTTCACTACTTTCTCGGAGTCTCGAAGACTGTCAACGTTGAGTTTCTTGGTGTTGTTTTGGTTTTGATGTTTTCTCTTGGGTTGGATCATTATTCTCGTGATGGATGAAATCAATCGATGGTCTGTCCAACACTCATCGGCACCTGTGGCTGCAGCTGTCTTCATGACGTCTTGTTGGTCTCTGGCTCTTACAATGACATAATCGATCAGATGACAATGTTTGGATCGTGGGTGTTGCCAGGAGACTTTGTGTTTGGTTTTCTGGTGAAATAAGGTGTCAGTGATCACCAGATCATGTTCTATATATTTTGTCAGAAAGGATGTTCCGTTTGCGTTGACTTTGCCAACCTCTTCCTTCTCGACGATGCCTTTCCAGAGGTTGTTATCTTTTCCAGCTCTGGCATTGAGGTCTTATAGGATTTTGTCCCTTTTGGGGATGGACGAGAGAATGTTGTCGAGTTGGGCATAGAAATTCTCCTTCACTTCATCTTCAGCGTCTAAAGCATAGGCGCTTATGATAGTGGCAGCATGCTGATTCTTTTGAAGAGGAATTTGAAGAGTGACGAGGTGTTCCTTTTTCCCGGCTGGTTTTGTTCGGTGAGATCGGGCAGCAGACTACTGTTGAGGGCAAGGCCTGCTCCGTGGATCCTTGGTTGTTCCGGGTCGAGCCCTTTCCAAAAAAAAAGTTGTAACGACCTTGTTTTTCTCTCAGTTGACCCTCTCCAGCTCTGCGGGTCTCACTCAGAGCGACGATGTCGAAGTTGAGTTGGTGAAGCTCTGGAGCACGAGATCGATCGGAAGTTAGATTGTCCATCAGGGTGCGGATGTTCCAGATTCCAAATTTCAGAGTTTCATTTCTTGAAGTTTTTTGACCGCATGAATGGCCAATAGCATTTGTTTAGCAGGAGTTAGCCATTAAACAACAGAGTACTGATTTGTAAATAGCAGAGTACACCCACTTGGGTAGATCTGCACATTATATCTCTGGGACTCGCTGCCGACCCCGAGATCCCTTGTCAAATTACTTTGGAACAACAGAGCACTCTGTTATCGTTTGTAGCGTGTTGGAGTCTTGGAAAGTGACTTGATGAGGAAGAGGCTGGATCGGGGATCAGACAACTAGCGTAACACACACACACACACACACACACACACACACACACACACACACA
>NC_068982.1:191532132-191538985 GCF_001194135.2 Octopus bimaculoides | reverse complement strand
GAGAGGGGGGAGGGGGAGGGGAGGGGGAAGAAGCGGAAACAGAGAGTGGAAGGGAGGGAGAAGGAGAAAAATGGTGGAGGAAGAAGGGGACGATGAAGGGAAAACGTGAGTACAGCAACTAGTGTTGTTCTAGTTTAGTGAGTACTCGGAGTAGAGTAATTAGCGACGTAACAGATTATTAAAAAAAACTCGGAATATAGGGGAGTAATCCGATGAATCAATAATTCTTCAAAGCTGACTTGCCATAAAGGAAAAGGACAAGCTTATTGTTTGGATATAAGAGTACAGATGAGCTAAAACCATACACCACAGACAGACAGACAAACAGACAGAGAGACACGCACACACACACACAGACACACACACAGACACACACACATAAACACATACACACACACACATGTACGTATGCATGTTAAGTTGTTTTTGAGAGAGTTCAAGTTGGATGCTAACAAAGCGACAAGACATTTTGAGTTAAGAGAGTTCCCGCTGTTTGTAAATATGTGTGTTGGTTGAACTGTCGATGCACACACCCAAGTGTGTACACCTATTCACCAAAAGCAGATGGAGAATCTTTGGAATGTCTTGCAGATCCCCACTGTGCCACTAACAGATTGGATTTGGAGAACCCGAGTCAGTTTCTTTTGTTTCTCTGAAAATCCTATTATTTCTATGCATTTATGTATGTCATTATTCAGTTTATTTCAAGATTTCTTGCCAATAGAAAAAAAACCGGTTTCTAACCTAGATCCAAGGTTCCTTCATTGGAATTTCAACATCAACAGCGGGGTATTTTTGTATGTATGTATGTATTTGCAGATTTGTATGTTTTACGTATGAATTCTCATGCATATAGTTGCATATCTAGACATGCTCATATTTATTTAAATGATAAACCTCTGGAGAGTTTTACAGATTTTTACAGTTCCAGTGATGGATTGGATCTGTAGTCTTCGAATTAGCTTTCTCCTTTCTGGTTTTAAGATGCCTAATTTCTGAAGATTGGTATTTAAGCAGTGTTACATATCTCAGGGCCCCAATAATTACACGTATAAACCTGAACTTGTAATCTGGATAGAGTAACTGCAGATTTCTCAATAGTTCCGCATAGGTGTTCTCTTTTTCACTGATCTTCAGCTTTATGTTAACATCCTCTGGGCAGAGAATTTCCACAACCGTGCACAGTTTCTCTTCTCTACCCCAAATCATTATATCAGGTCTTTTAAGCTTACACTTTATAGAGGTCTTCACTGGGACATTCCACCAGTATTCCTTTTTATTATGAGACACTATGGCTTCCACCATATTGTGGGTTTTTATTTCTTTGTCCTCGGGATTATCCTTCCGACGGATTTCATTCTAGAGAGTCCTAGCTACAACGCCATGTCTCATCAGTTGATAATACCGTGATGACATTTTCGGAACAACTGCTTATCATGTGGGTGATATCTTCAGTGTGAACTCCTCAAAGTCTGCATCGGTTGTCACATTTTACTGCTTTTCCTGCACCTTTATCCTTGTTGTGCATCAGGTACTTGGATGATATTTCCTGTTCCTGGATTGCAAACGCATACCCTTCAAAGTGGGAGGTAGTAATCCGGCTATTGGTCCCTGATAAACTGCTTTGATGATCGATGTTACTATCATCACGGTATGTATGTATGTATGTATGTATGTATGTATGTATGTATGTATGCATGTATGTATGTATGTATGTATGTAGGTAGGTAGGTGGGTAGGTGGGTAGGTAGGTAGGTAGGTAGGTAGGTATGTATGTATGTAGGTAGGTAGGTAGGTTTATCAAATGTCCACTGGACAATTGTCATCTCTGATTTGAGTTTAGATTTTCAGAATAGTTCTTATTTCTTGAGAACCTCAAAAGTTCAACAGATTCTGACAGCATTTTGTCTTGCAACACATGGGGATATGAAGGCGACGAGCTGGCAGAGCTGTTAGCACATCAGGCAAAATGCTTAGCGGCATTTCGTTCGTCTCTACGTTCCGAGTTCAAACACCAGCGAGGTTGGCATTGATTTTCATCCTTTCGGGGTCGATAAAATAAATACCATTTGAAGACTGGGTTCGAAGTAATTGGCTCACCCACTTCCCCGAAATTACTGGTCTTGTTGCCCGAATTTGAAACCAATCATAATAGTTTATTGTAGCAGTAATGTCATTGATCAGGGATTTGGTAGGATAAAACACTTTAATGCGTTTGGTTAGGCGGACACATTTAATGAACCGATTAAATTACAGCCTGTCTGTTGCTTCCTTCAAACATGAGTGCATATCAAATATAATTTATCTATTTTCATCATTTACCAACTCCATTACTAACCAACACCGCTGTTATTATGGCAAATCTCAAAACTTGCTCTAAGCTGACTTTCTGTTAATGCTTATCGTAAATTCCCAACAGAATATACAAAGACATTGCGTTACTTTTGAAAATTGGATTTTAATAATTTTGTAAGCGGAAGTGATACATTTACGGATTGGGGAGAAAGGTGGAGAAAGAAACGACCCGTGCTATTCAGAGATGCTCCTCACGTTCTGGTTTCAAATCTAACTGGGATTAATCATTTTCTTTCGTTCTCCTGGAGTCAATTTCTTTTTTATTTGGTATCACTTTTAGAATACCACTTAAACTACTTTTAGGAAGTGGTACTTATTCTATCGGTTTCAATTGTCGGACTGCTAAGTTATGGATATGTAAACACACCAACACCAGTTGTCAAGTAGTGTGGAGGGATAAACACCCCCCACACACACATGCACGCACAGACGTGTATGTGTATGTCTGTATTTGTGCGTGCGTGTGTGTGTGTGTGTGTGAGAGAGAGAGAGAGAGAGAGTGTGTTTGTGTCTGTGTTTGTCTGCCACCAACGTTTAACATCCCTCCAACAGGTGTTGACTTAGGTTCATGAGGAACATTAATGTCATCAGTGTCACTCGTCTCAGAGGACCCGAGCAGACATGGGCACTGTCCCCTCTTCACAACCCCACCCATTCAAAAAGAATGGAAAAAGATTTGCTTATAGACGCGTTGCATTGGAAACAACCATTTTAGTATTTAATCAAGGTTTTCCATATTTTTGTATGAATTCCTGGCAGTTGTTTTGGAACAGTAAAGATTCTAAATCTTATCAACATCGTTTTTATGCTTTCTCTGTCTCATCTTCAATGTGTTGTGATACTGGAGTGTGTTTCTACTTCTTTACAATAAGCAAAGTCGATGCATTTGTTGTAGACGTTACGTCCGGAATTGTAGACTTTTAGAGTTGTACGTTACCAGTGCGGTATTTATGTTAATTTGTGACTGGTGTATAAGCGCCCCTCTGTCTATATTTTAGCATTGCCTAATGGTTTATCATTTCCACCCTTGACCTTTTTTTGTAAGGAATTCTATGTTATTGATGTGTTGTTTACTAATGTTTTTCTGTCTAATTTTGTGTCGTGTGTTGGGGGAAGTGGGTGGCAATTGTTTCTTGTCAGTTCATGGTAGAAAATATATGTGAAACTAGAACACGTGATTTCAATGTAGCGCGCGCATGTACGTGTGTGTGTGTGTGTGTGTGTGTGTGTGTGTGTGTGTGTGTGTGTGTGTGTGTGTGTGTGTGTGTGTGTGTGTTGTTTGATTGTTGTTAACCATATTTCAAAGACACGACATTAGAAGATTGCCATTTGACATCAGCTTACAAATGCAAAAAAAAAAAAAATTACATAAAAACGATCATTGAATTCCTACCATTCAATTAGCTTTTATTAAATAAATGTGTAGCGCATGTACATGCGTATGTATGTGCACATGTATTGTGCGTATTTAAGGCATATATGTATGTGCGTATATATACATATATATACGCATGTGCGTATATATACGTATATATACATATATACGTATGTGCGTATATATACGTATATATACATATATATATATATATATATATATATATACATATATATATATGCATATACACACACACACATGCACACACACACACACACACACACACACACACACACACACACACACACACAGCGCTAAGCCTACTAAAACACATCGCAACCCATTTGCTAAAAGCGTCGAAGACATTAAAAAACTATATAAGATTTTTTTAATATCTTTCTTGAAACGTTGTCATAGTAACATACTTTTAGTGAAGATACGTCACTAGAATTTCGTCGTTGATTTCATTGCGATATTTGCTGGAATTCTTCTTTTCTCTGTTTTTTTTTAAATGTTAGGCAAATCCACTTTCTCAAATTCAAAGAAGTATTTCTGAGATTTGAGAAAGTAGACGATAAGTGCAAAGCTAAGGGAAGGAACAAAGTTAATGGACAATTCCAGAGACCACAGGAAGGGTCTTTTTTGCTCAGAAAAGAATATTGTCTAAACGGTCAAAATGGGGTTCCTTCAGAGAATCTCTGGAGCAACGTTTCTCGACAGGGTACATAGCTGGGAGATGAAGGGGTCTCTCCCCACCCCGCTGTTGCTCTCGGTATTGAAAGGTCACAGTTCTGGCACTATGAACATGTGATTAGGATGTCAAAAGAAAGAATCACAAGAAAGATTCTTCAAATGGAGCGAATCGGCAGGAGACTTCAAGGTAGACCAAGAACGAAATGGTAGGATAACGTCCATGGCCTTGGTTGATCCTGCTTAGGAATCCAGCCGGAAAGTCTAATGATGGATGATACTGATAGGATCCTGTGAAAGAAATGCCTGGAGGATCAACCTCCACAGTCCCCCACACCCAGGAATAGTGAATGAAGAAGATGAATGAATGGATAAACGTGTGATATAATGTAGAAATATCTTAGAAACAGCCGAAGGGACTTAATAGTCTCTATTTCTCTTTGTTAAATGGATGAAATATAAACATTCTCCTTGTATAGGATGCTCGTCAATCACAGGTAAAATTCTCTACCGATTCCAGTACGAATTCGTATTTATTCTCATAATTACTCTCAGCAGATTTGTGATCGGAGTGATGGACAATAATGTCTTCTGTTGAGAAACACAATATCTTATGGAGGGTTTGAACCCTCAACCTATGGGTAGGTAATCTAATCTCTTATCCCATTCATCCATCTCACATTTTATTCCCAATATTGCAACAATAAAGAAGAAAGGAAGTTGTTGTTGCTGTTATGGTCATCATCACCATCATTGTTGTTGTTGTTGTTGTTGCTTAGCACTAGGTCAGTTCTGACTGAGGAAATCTAGAGATTAAAAGACATTCCATCGATGTCCAGCTCATCTATTATTATGGGTTTCATATTTAGTACAAGCGGAACTACGTCGTCTAAAGCACGTTTTTTCCCCAAAATAATAGAGTGAGATGTGAGAAATTTGGTTGCTGTTTCTAACAGGTCATGTGACTACGTAGAGGCTCCCTTGTTGAAAGATTTCACTGATGCGGGATGGTAGGGTAGGAGATCAATGTTGGATGGTCTTCATATCGAAGGGAAATAGGGGTGGGGTGTTGAACGATCAAAGTTACATTCAACCATTTGATCACAGATTAAGATGAGCCAACAAAGGAGACTCGCATGTCATCAACCAATCATTGTCAAGTGGCATGGAACCAGTAAGAGTCGTAGACTTTAAAGAAAACTTGAATAAACACCTGCCAAATTATATTTCTGAAGGTTCTAGAAACTTTGTTCACGGTTACAGAATGCTAGAGTGTTGAACCTTAAACTAGAGCCACTCTAAATACCTCGTGGAATTCTGTCATTTTGTTCCAAGTAATGTGTTCCCGATTTCTTCTACTTGGTTTTGCGTATACATGTTTTGTATACCATATTTGGCCAAGGGTAATCAATCTTGTGCTGTAATGCCGACATACATACATACATACATACATACATACATACATACATATGTGGCCTGTTTGTTTTCTGTACTCTGTTTATGTTCTGTTTTTCATTTTGTCCACGTTTTTTTTTTGTGACGTCCTGTACCCAGATATGCATCTATATATACATGTAGATGTAGGTATGTACATACATGTACGTATACATGCATATACTCACATACTATTTGTATTATTACATACATATTCATATCTATATACATGCAAACATCGGTCTCTATAATTACCTGCCTTATTCTGTTTCTAGTAACTATTCTATCATTATTTTAGGGTCTTCAATTGTAGGGTTGTGGCCATACTGGAGTATCGCCTTAACATAATATAGATATTATAATAACTACCTCACATAACAGTGTTAACTAAAACATTATTTCTATCTTATAAATTGCTAGAAATATGCTTTTCAGTACAATTAATTCACTTGTACATTTGTAAAATATATAAATAGTCGTTATAAAGAGATTTTTTTGCCAACATCAACAATTCTGTCCACCTACCTCACCTCAGCGCTGCATTTATAATATTCCTGATGGCCAGGCAAGTTTGTCAGGAGAGAGTAGGTTAACCTGACCATCCTATTTCTGTTTTATCACAGCCAAGTGGACTTAATAGAAAGGAATCAGTGAATCTTGTTAATTTATCAGTTTTTATCAAAGACTTCTCAGAAACAAATCAACGAACATGGCAGCTAAAACGGAGTTAATTATGGAACATCTTACAAAAGAAATATCAACAGGATTTTAAAGTTTTATGCTAATATCGATCTGTTCAAATATGTGTGTGTGTTGGGGCGGGGGCTGGGTATATTCGTTATTAGCAACTGAAGCATTATTAGTTCCAAATGTTAATCTGTATATCTTTAAAAATAGATATACTATAAGAACATATCCTCTCAAAGCAAATACTGCAGTATTACGGCTTTCTTATAATATATCCACATTATAAGTGTGTGCGTGTATATATATATATAT
>NC_068982.1:191527816-191531577 GCF_001194135.2 Octopus bimaculoides | reverse complement strand
GCAACAACCTCGCTCGAATATTTTCTAACGTGGCACCGACACAAGTGCCAGTAAGGTTACACTGGTGACGATCACGCTCAAATGGTGCTACTTACGCGCCAACGGCACAGAAGCCAGACAGCTGCTCTGGCAATGATCACGCTCGGACGGTGCTGTTAGTGCTCCACTGGCACAGGTGCCAGTCATCGAATATGGTTCAATTACGATTTCGATTTCACTTGCCCCAACAGGTCTTCGCAAGCAGAGTTTAGTGTCCAATGAAGGAGAGGTTGGCATGGATGCCAGTCGTCGAATTTGGTTCGATTTCGATTTCGATTTATAAATATATATACATATATGCATGTATGTATGTATGTGCATATACATGCAAACATACATACATACATACATACATACATACATGCATACATGCATGTGTGTGTGTGTGTGCGTGTGTGTGACGTTTTATAATCTCTCATTGCCTTGCATGGTAACCACAATTTTCTAACAGACTAAACTGTTTTACAAAGGACAGGGTCAGAAATGAAATCGTTCATGTGGACAGCTCACATGTAGTGCCATAGTGTCACATGCACATGCACTCACATACATACACACACTCATGCACACACAAATACATGCATACACACACCAAAAGAAAGGAGGTACTAACTGAGAAGAGGACTAGTAGCACAAAAAATGGTTCTCTTAACAGAAAAATGTTGGGGAAACACAGAAAATATCTGCAAACAAGACTAAGGCCTTTAAACGCAAAAAATTGTTCTAACTCAGCAAAGATCTGCTAACGAAGCCAAACAGGTGCCAACAGACTAACAGAGAACAGATGGGATAACAACCTAAAATTTTGTCGACCAAACACCGTCATTTAGCAAACATTTTTAGCCGACATAGGGAAGCTCTGATAACACAACAAATGACTATAAATTAAAAGAGGCTCTAACGGAGCAAATGGTTCTTTCAGAACAACAAAGTTCAGCTAATCCAAAAGTGGTCTGCTGATAACCATTATGCTAACAGAACAAAGGTGTGCGAAAGAGAAACAGACGTGCAACACAAACAAAATTTGCCATTGATAAAAGTATTTTATTTGAAAAAATGTATCAGAAACTGGGAAAATATCTGCTAAAATGCAAGTTCTTTACACCCAAAAACTTCACATAACACAGCAAAGGTTGAATAAAATGGCAAAGAACTGCAAAAGTTTGTGGAAACCATAAATTTAAGCTTGTGGAAATCATAAATTTAACGCCAATATTTTTGCTAAACATATCTAACACATCAACAGTGATTACAAAAGAAAGAATTTCAACAGGAAAAAAAACAACAACAAACGAAATGAGATGCTGAAGAAGTAAAGGTCTGTGAAGGTATGCCACAAAGCAATAGACTTTTCATACAAAATTTCTCTGCTAATAGAGTAAAGTCTGCCGACCCCCAAAAGATCTCTATTTAAGTTGGAGAGGTGCTAAAGTGCAAACACCTCTTAAAACAAAACCTTGTCCTAACACAGCAAAGATTTGTAAAGGAAGAAAAGAGATGCTGACAGAGGAAAAGTTCAGCCAAAAAACACATTTGCAGGCAATGATGCCAAGACAAAATTTGATGCAAAAAAATACCTGAAAGCATGAGATTCAACCTAACAGAGCAGGGGACGGCTAACAAAAAAACCAATGTGGTACTGCCAACGCAAATCCTTCCAAAATCTGGAAGGACCCAGTTACCTTTGTAGTCATCAGGTGGCGTTGCACAAGGTTTTTGCAACAGGGAAATTGTGTACAAGAGAGGAAGACTTACACATCGAGGTGCATCCCGTTTTGCAATATTCGGTGGCAGGGAGCAGTGAGCAAAACAGTTACAAGTAGGTGGAATGTAGTAATGCACTGATCCCACCCCCACCCCCACCAACAACAACACACAACTGTATTAGATGCATCACATCACCCTTTAAAACATATACACATGCATACTCACAAACACACACATACATACACTAATACACACACACACGCATGCACATACTCAAACACACATACACATTCATACACATATATAGACTGTCATCATCATCACTTAACGTCCGTTTTCCAGGCCCCAATCTGATCTGTCAATACTTCTACACCTGGATGCCCTTATTAATGCCAACCACTCCGAGAATGTAGCGGGTGCTTTTTACGTGCCACTGGCACGGGAGCCAGTCAGGCGGCACTGACATCGGCCACATTCGGATTGTCTGAACAGATTTTCCCCAAAGCCATTCATTTAGTTAACAATCTTTCAGTCAAAAGCCAGTGGTGTGCAGAAGTATTGTGTACTCCTACTATCACATCTACCCCTACTATAACAGCTCCTGCTCCACTCAAATTGTGAATTTTCTATCAATTCAATCCTCAAAACACTTTCTCTTTTTGTGTTATCTTCATTGTGACTTTTTCCTTAATCAATTCTAACCACAGTAACGAATCCGTCATCCTTTGAACTGTTCCCCATCGGAATTCATTTCCAAACTCCAATATTCCCCAACAAACATCAAATCAATCATGTCAACCTCACAATGTTACCCTTGTCCACCAGAGGGCGCACCTGCAACAGTTACGGCCACTCTCCCTCATATTTCAGTTTACTAATAATGTATCTAAACTACTGTTGTTGTTGTTGTTGCTGCTGCAGCTGCTACTGTTGTTGTTTGACCCTAAGCTACTCCTGATCAAATAGGCCTTGGGTTAAATCCTTCCAGTTATCTATGGCCACCCCTTCTTATTTTCAGGCATAATTAATCCAAAACGACATTTACCAAAATGTCCATCTTTTTTTAAAAATATTATTGAAACAGATGTAGCTGCTATTTCCAGCAAGTCGATTGATGGTTCACCTGTTTTGGGGAGCCAAAACCAGAGAGTGAATGTTACTGTGAATTCAAGTGGACATGGTTCGGTACCTCATTTGTTCGGTACCTCATTATCTAGACAGATATAAATGCACAACCTAACAATCTATAGACACAAGATCAATAAAGTGGGAACTAATAATATACCATATCGATTCAATCATTGAGTTCATTATATTCTCCCTTCCTATAATAATAATAATGATAATAATGATGATGATGATGATGATGATGATGATGATGATGATGATGATGATGATGATGGTGATGATGGTAATGATGATGATGATGATAATAACAATAATAATAACAACAATTACGATAATAATAATAATAATAATAATAATAATAATAATAATAATAATAATAATAATAGTAATAATAACAATAACAACAACAACAACAACAACAATAAGAAGAAGAAGAAGATGAAGAACGAGGAAGAGAAGGAGGAGGAGAAGGAGGAAATGGAAGAGGAGGAGAAGAAGAAGAAGAAGAAGAAGAAGAAGAAGAAGAAGAAGAAGAAGAAGAAGAAGAAGAAGAAGAAGAAGAAGAAGAAGAGGAAACAAAATTGAACAAAGATATATTAATGATAATAATCCTTTCTGCTAAAGGCACAAGGCCTGAAGTTTTGGGGGAGGTGGATTAGTCGATTATATCGACCCCAGTGTTTTATTGGTCCTTAATTTATTGACCCCCGAGAGGGTGAAAGACAAAGTCGACCTCAGCGGAATTTGAACTCAGAATCTGAAGACGGACGAAATGCTGCAAAGCATTTTGTCCGGTGTGCTAACAATTCTGCCAGCTCGCCACCTTAATAATAATAATAATAATAATAATAATAATAATAATAATAATAATAATAATAATAATAATA
>NC_068982.1:191523165-191526683 GCF_001194135.2 Octopus bimaculoides | reverse complement strand
CTTGAACAAAACTGTACAAATACAAATATATGGTACCCTAGGCATAACACCTACATGAACTTCTAACTTGTTGTCTCTTGAGGTCTCTGGGTGAGACTTGGATCCAACTTGTACAAATGCAAAACAAAAGTCAAACATAAAATAATAATAATAATAATACTAATAATAATAATAATAATAATAATAATAATAATAATAATAATAATAATAATAATCTTTTCTTTATTGACCACTGAGGGTTCATATAAAAAGATTGGGGACAGTAGAAGACAATACAATACAAATAAAGTGGGATTGAATCGTGGATGTATGTATTTATGTATGTATGCATGTATGTATGTACTAACTATTCATCTCCTAACAATCTTTTTATTTACTTTTTTGTCCCCCCCCCCTATATAAACAAAAAAAACAATGTCGGGAAGACACACAATGTAAAGTGGTATCTCTGATGCAAGTCTAACGAAATGCCACTCTAATGTCTAAAACTGCAAATATTGCGCAAATCTTCACTTTGAATTTTTTGCTTAAATTGGCGTTGGTTGAGAAAGAATTGTTAAAGATGTGTTAAAGAATTTCTTTGTCTTTAATTCTACTCTTCCCTAAACCCACAATGGTTTTACCATCGTGAAACCAGGATCTTTCTTTTACAGCAGAAGAATTTCGGTATTAGTCTGGAATCCTACAAAATTGGGGTTAAGCGCTTCATTGGAAATACCCTACCTTTATAACCTACCACGACCTTACACACACACACACACACACACACACATACATGTGTATACATATATATATGTATATATATATGTGTGTGTGTGTGTGTGTGTGTGTGTGTGTGTGCATCATCATCATCATCATCATCGTCGTCGTTTAACGTCCGCCTTCCATGCTAGCATGGGTTGGACGATTTGACTAAGGACTGGTGAAACCAGATGGCTACACCAGGCTCCAATCTGATTTGGAAGAGTTTCTACAGCTGGATGCCCTTCCTAATGCCAACCACTCAGAGAGTGTAGTGGGTGCTTTTACGTGCCACCAGCACGAAGGCCACTCAGGCGGTACTAGCAACGGCCACACTCAACATGGTGTATTTTACGTGCCACCTGCACAGGAGCCAGTTCAGCGGCACTGGCAACGATGTTGCTCGAATGTCACTACACGTGCCATCCGGCACAAGTGCCAGGAAGGCGATGCTGGGCACAGGTGCCATGACAATTTCGCTTTCGTTTGCCCCAACAGGTCTTCGCAAGCCGAGTTTCGTGTCCAATGAAGGAGACGACGTTGGGTATATATATATATATATATATATATATATATACACACATGTATGAATATTTATTACGTTTTGTATATGTGTACACACATACATCAGATTGTCTCAGAATTGTGGAAACGTTTCCATTGCAAGTATTTGGAACTGGAACAAGCTTTGGTGAGAACTCTCGATCTTTGAATTACTAATAAAATGCGTCACATTATTATGAGACACCGTGTATTGAGAGTATAATTTCAGAGAGATTTGGCTACTATTTTTTGCAAGTTTTTCTGCCAGGTAGAAGTACTTATCAGAACCTTCCTTCTTTAACAGACACGAGAACAATTGAAACAGTAGATGGAGATTCATTGGTTAATTTGGAAAATGAAAATACGTAAAAGCATGTATCACATGGACCCCTTCTGCATAAAGAACATAATGTAAAGTGGTGGGAGCTAATGCATTGGCTCATTCCATAAATATTGTTGTTTTTTCAGTTGCATGACCTAAATCTCGGAGGGGGACGGGATAAACTACCTGCATCAACTTGCTATAAAAGCAGGTAGTAATTTTACCTTCTTCTTAGTGCAAGTTTTGAAGAGTGCAGTTCGATTTTAACAGTTATTTTTCCAAAGTTATAATGGAAGGGACAAAGGAGCATAATCAGCATGTTTTTCTGTAGGAGTTCAATGAAGGCCACAACGCAACAGAAAGTGCGAAGAATATTAATGCAGTATATGAGGATCGGGCAATAAGCAAAAGCCAGTGTCAACAGTGGTTCCAGAAATTCCAAGCTGGAAACTACAGCCTAGAAGACGAGCCTCATCCTGGATGATCTGCAGAGCTCAATGAGGATGTCCTGCAAATCCTGGTGGAACAAAATCCCATCGTAACTGTTGAGGAACTAGCAGAGAACTATTCATCGACACCAGCATGCCATCGGAAAAGTCAGGAAATTGGGTCAATGGGTTCCTCACAAACTTTCTAAGTCTAATTGTGTACAGAGAATGAATGTGTTCTCTTCTTTGCTGTCATGTCTCTCGAATGAACCTTTTTTTTGACCGAATAATGACTGGTGACAAGAAATGGGTTCTCTATAAAAATGTCAGGCGCTGAGACAGCAGGTAGGGAAAGGAGTAAAAGGTCTTCACTCACGTAAGGTGTTGTTATCTGTTTGGTGGGATATAAAAGGTTTAGTCCACTTTGAACTTTTAAACCCAAACCAAACGTTAACGAAGGAGATCCACTGCAAGGAGCTTAAACAGCTTAAGTCAGTGCTTGAAGGAAAATGACCAACTTTGGTTTCAAGACGAAAGGTGTTCTTCCATCAGGATAATGCTCGACCACATACAGCAAGGATGACATTCCAAAGACTGGAGCAGTTTGAATGGAAAACCATGCCTCACCCATCATATTTGCTGGACATTGCCCCATCTGATTATCATTTATTCTGCAGTCTGCAAAATCATTTGAACGGAAAAAATATGGATTCTGTAGACGAGGTCAAAACAGTACTGGAAGAGTATTTTTCATCACAAACATATAAATTTTGGAAGAGGGACCTTGCAAGTCTACCAGAGAGATAGAAAAGCATTGTAGAAAATGAAGGAGAGTATATTTTAGATTAAAAATGAACTTTGTTTATCTTAATTTTGAAAAATAAAAGAAGTATAAAAAACCGCATTATTTATGGGATGACCCAATACTTTATAGAGTGGGACAAAAGAATTATTTAACCAGTTAAAATTACACGCTTGATAAAAAGAAAAATCATTAGCTTTAATGATAATTCTTGTCAAGATTGGCAAGGAGGACCACTCCATACTCCATAGTGATAAAAAAAACTGAAGGGAGCTGCAATTAGGAAGTGTCACCTTTTGTAAATATAGTGACTTAGATATATTCGTTATTACAAATATATATTACACTAAATATCGTCATTAGAAACCGCTATTTAGCGACATATTGTAATTACAACAGCTATTTACGTTTATAAACGCAGACACCTATTTAGCTAGGTATATGCACACACACACACACACACACACACACACAAACACACACATACACACACACTCATATATATTGTGAAAGACTCTGGGATATTTAAGTATTGCAATTACATTCCCCTATTTAAATATATTATATTACTCAGACCAATTTAGATCCATTGTTATAACAGTTTTTTTTTCCTTTGGCTATATTGCAACCATTGAAATGAGGCTGGGTGGGTGTATGTGTGTGTGTGTGGGGGGGGGAGTGT
>NC_068982.1:191516442-191522797 GCF_001194135.2 Octopus bimaculoides | reverse complement strand
TATATATATATATATATATATATGTATGTATGTATGTATATGTGTAGACAGACAGACAGACAGATAGATAGATAGATAGATAGATAGATAGATAGATAGATAGATAGATAGATATACATACATATGCAGATAGAAAGGTAGAAATGTAATTTCAGCCCAGCTGGAGGCAACTGTTCCTTATAAGGTTTCCCATTTACAACATTATTCAAACTAATTATTTTTAATGACAAAGCTTCGTCACTTTCCCTCCTCCTCCTCCTCTTTCATTCTTTTCTTCTTGTATTTAGTCATTCATTCAATTATTATTATTAATATTATTATCATCATTATTATTATTGTAGAAGTGAAATAAAGCTCTCCTTCATACGTGTGTGTATAGCAATGATTGTTGTTGTTGTTGTTGTGTAGACGTGTCGTCATAAGTGGAGAAAAATCTGGAAATGGCAGCAGCCATTGCTATTTTGACATTATGGAATGGTTATTGCTTTCAAAACAATTATTTCTATTCACTGACCATACGTGCTCAGGCATTCGTGTGCATACATATATATATGGGTTACGTTTTGGGCTACTATTAAATGTCTAATTAGAAATAATTACCTGGCGAGCTAGAGACAATATTAACTGTACGACTATAGTTTGGAAATGATTCTGGCAAATATGTAGGGATTATTTACAACAGGTTTCCATCTTATGAAACCTCTTCAACATAAACTTCACCGTATTCACTGAGACAGTGCTGAGAATTCTGTAAATAAGATATGCAGTATTATAAATGAGTGTATGGAATGAATTAGAAAGACCTTTATGATTTAGGCACAAGGCCTGGAATTTGGGGTAAGGGTGGGGTAGGGCGATTATATCGACCCCAGCGTGCAAATGGTGCTTATTTCATCGACTCCAGAAGGATGAAATGCAAAGTCAACTTTGGTGGAATTTGATCTCAATGGCGGCTCATAGATAAAATTAGTGGTGGTGGTGGGGGGCTTCAGAAAATGTTTAACTGTTGTTTTAATATTGTGTAAAATGAAACAATAATATAAATGTGTGGTACGTAGCTTGCTTACAAACCACATGGTCCCGGGTTCAGTCCCACTGCGTGGCATCTTGGGCAAGTGCCTTCTACTATAGCCTCGAGCGGACCAATGCCTTGTGAGTGGATTTGGTAGACGGAAACTGAAAGAAGCCTGTCGTATACATGTATATATATATATGTATGTGTGTATGTGTTTGTATGTCTGTGTTTGTCCCCCCAACATCGCTTGACAACCGATGCTGGTGTGTTTATGTCCCCGTAACTTAGCGGTTCGGCAAAAGAGACCGAAAGAATAAGTACTAGGCTTCCAAAGAATAAGTCCTGGGGTCGATTTGCTCGACTAAAGGCGGTGCTCCAGCATGGCCACAGTCAAATGACTGAAACAAGTAAAAGAGTAAAAGAGTATATAAACTTGATATGTTTGCGTTTTAGCCACAGCCAGGCAGTGTGTTTAATTTGTTCACTGAACACTGGCGCAAATTCCCCCTTGTTTTTCAAAAATGCCCCCTAAATCACAAAACAAGAGGGTGAAAATCTGCCCTATTTCAAATGCTGGCAGCAACACTGAAGCTGGAAGCAGGATAATAATCTAATTCTACTCTTTATCACATTCAAGAATATAAACGTTTTTAAGCACAACACATACGGAGTCAAAAAGAAACACTACCTTTCACCTGGCACTGTCGTTCATGCAGTGCTCTCTCTCCCTAGTGTGAAGCTTCCTATCTTGGGCATGTGAGCATGTGCACAACAGCTAAACACCGCGTCGCTGGAACTGTGAAGTGCACAGTTCTGTACAAGGATTTTCTATACAAGGCTATGGTGAACGCAGTCCAAGATGACGCACAGGGCAGATCATTTTCCTCCAAACACTCATGACTAACATTGTACTCTCTTTAGTCCATAGATCACCAACAAAAAGAAGATTCGAACCAAAGGGGCAGCAGAGATGATAGTAAAGTGCTGCCTAGGGATTCTAGGACAACTGGCAGTCAAATTTGGTTTGAAGCTGGGCCTGGTTTCTGTGCCTTCAGAAAAGAACAAGGCAGATGTTTTAACCAGGGTAAAAAAGGTCTGGTTGACAGAGCCGAAATATTTGAAGCAGGGGATAGCTGCAGTGTATCGGTTGAATGATTCAGGACTAAGGAGACTGCGTGCTATGCATCATATGGGTGTGGATAGGACCTTGTATCTTGCCAGGAGGGTTGACTCCGATGTTACTAGGCAGAGCATCCAGGAGGTGGTCGGGAATTGTGATGGGTGCCAATTCATTGACCCTGCTCCAGGTGTGTATGAGCAGGGAAACGTCTTGGTAGAACAGAATTGGAGACGATTGACGCTGGGTGTGACACACTACCGGCAGGGGACATATCTCTCGATGGTCAACTGTGGGCTGGGTCGGATGGCCATTTGGAGGGAAATGAAGACAAGTACTGCAGGCGAGATTGCATGTATTCTAAACGAGATATTCCTGGAGCAGGGCTCTGTGGACGAATTGCTGATGGACAATGGCATTGCTTCTCATTTGGAGATACTGAAGAAGATGCTTGATAAGTGGAATGTGCCCCGCTTCTTCAGAGCAGCGTACAGGCCGAGTGGAAATGGGATCGAATGATCAAGGCCATGGCAGAGAGTGGGGGGCGCCTCTAAACGCTGGAAGCAGTGTCTGGTATAATATGTTGCTCTGGTCAGGACAGGCCGAAGAGTCCGTGCCACAGAGAGCGATGTTCAGATGTGGATGGCGGCATCCGAGTAAACCATTACAATGCCCTGCAGAAGAGAGAGAGCCTGTCTTCGTGGGGGTGGAAGAGGAAATCTGGGTCAAGCACCCGAAGGCTTGCTATACCTCTCAGTGGAACAGAGGAAAAGTGACGGCTGTTAACATAAAAAAATAACGTTTCTGTGGATGGAATGCTGCATCACGTCTTGGATGTTCGCAGGATTGTCGTTTCGTTGGACGTCAGTGGAGGAGAGGAAGAGAACGAGGGTTCTTCCCTACGGAGATCACAGTGTGTGAGGCGTCCACCCAGGTGGATATCAGATTTTAACGTTGAGTAAAGTGAGGAGGTGATCTTTGAGATCAGAGGGCGTATGGGGATGAGATGAGCCGGAAGGAAAGGGTTGTGACGTCAACGGTCAAGGGACTTGACCAGAACAAGAAGAGTGAGAGAGGAAGTGAGGGAAGGAAGACCAAGGTCGTCCTCTTTTGCCTTGGGCGTTCACGACGAACTGACGTGAGGTGAGCAGAGATGAATCGGTATTAGCAGCCGCTATTGTTAGGTGCACGTGCAGGGTGCGAGTTTGGGATTAAGTCCAGCTGCACGGCAGACGACGAGAAGAAATGGCGAATCGTTTCTTATTTCCACGCATTACAGTTCCCTCAAACAACAGTAACATAAACCAAGGATTCCCTGTCCACCCACATGATGTGATGACCCACCCCGATGGAAGACGGGGGAAAAGGAGACAGGTAAGTTGATACGGCCTGCCCTTCTTGTGTTCTGTCTACCGAATTTACTTCATAAAGCATTGGTGATACTTAGGCCATGGTGAACGTAGTCCAAGATAGCGCACAGGCAGATCATTTTCCTCCTAACACTCATGATTAACATTGTACTCTCTTTAGTTTATAGACTTTATAGATACTAGAGATCGCAACCCCTTTCATAACAACTGAAACTAGTGTGTCCCCAATACTAAACATCCTCTTCACAGACAGAAACCACAGCGATGATCGAGTCCTGTTGCTACATCGTAAATATTGTAGAGACGTTTTTGTATATAGAAAAAAATCCGACCCGACCAGTTCGCTCGGTAATCCTTCGTTACACCCACAAACACAACACACATTGTCTCAATTCTCTTGTTTCTTCAGTGCTTTAGCCTGGCATCAATATCATTCCAAGCCAATTAACACACTTCTCCTTTTATCATTCTTGCTGTGTCTCAACATCAAACTCCTTCACTAAACACTTCACTTCAAACAAATCATTACCTGCAATCGGCTACAGCAACCCCGCCACCACCACCACCACCACCACTTCCCACATTCTCTCTGCAAACATCAACCTACTGAAGTTGAAGATGATCAATGAGATAAAATGCTAATAAAATTGAAGAGGGTTTTTCCATTAAATGTCAAAATAGTGTGTGACTTTATCGTTTATGAGCTGATTCTTTTGTCTGTCTGTAAGTTGCTTTGAAATAATGTTATGTCGCCTGGTAAATTTCTTTCATTTATGTAATAGCAGACGTAAGTTGTTGACTCCGCGGCAAAATTAGGGCCAGATTGTGGTCAATATAAAGATCCTCACCCGTGAACGAAAACAGAAAAAAAAAACCCCAGTCAGCTGGGTGTTAATAACTGTGTAGAAAACGAATAACAAAAATAAATTTATGCAAACGAACCGGATGGTAGGGGAGAGGACTTTCGGAATATTCACAAGATCCGATTTTTCCCTCATAACTTTCAGGAAAATCGATATATATTGAAAAAAAAAACAAAAAAGCCAACACCATCTCCTCCCAATTCTACGGCCTTGGCCTTCAAAGCAGGCTATCCTCATACTAGAAATAACAGCCAAATTTCAAATGGGCAAGACCATTTTCAGTTCTACAAACACACGATGTTTTGCGCTGGTCAAATGAGTGTCTTTCATTTCACTTTGTCTCAGTATTTCTTCGCTATTTTTACTTTGGTTTTTTCAAAAGAGCTTGCTGTTATTTCTGCACTCATAATTTTTGTAACCTTCAAAACAAAAATTCAAACAAAAATAAATAAATAAATAAACACTTTAATTCCACATGAATCACTTTGTCATTACTGCGGGTAATTTCTCCGAAAGAAATCTTTGCAGAAAGGTGAGTAGATTGATTACATACCTCTTTCATTATTTTATCGCAGTTTTGTGAGATTTGGCTGTTATTTCTAGCATGTGGATAGCCTGCTTGAAGGCCAAGGCTGTAGAATTGGGAGGGGAGGGGAGGGGGCCTAGGGGATTTTCCGAAAGTCCTCTCCCCACCCACCCCAGGTTCGTTCGCCACCCACGAGGCTGGGGTTTCTTTTGTTTTCGTTAACCGGTGAGGATCTTTATATTCACCCAGATTGTTGTTGTTGCTGCTGCTGCTGCTGTTGGTGTTTATGATTTTGTTTTAGTGTTGTTTAACTCCCAGATCGGCCAATATTATCCGGTCCACTGGATGGAAGGTGGTGTTGGCAGAAGCGGCGCTAACAGTGGTGGTGGTGGTGACTTTAGGATGGTGATGGTGATAATGGTAGTGGTGGTGGCAATGGAGGTGCTACGATGAAAAAGCTACTTCTTGAGATCTGATAGAACAGGTGATCCAATTATGACCATCCCGTCTATGTGTGTTTCATAAATTACATTATGGAATACATCCGCCTCCTTTATTTGATGCTGTTTATCTCCAGGTCAGCGCTAAATGAGCAAGTCTATGACATCCCAGCCGCGACCTTTCCATCAACATTCCTAGCAGTATAACTTGGAAACGCTGGACTTCAGCCAAAGTGATTCCGTGTTCCGGCATTACACTGTTATTGTTTAATATTCAGGTCAGTCACGGTCGGAAAGTCGTGATTTCACGCATTTCAAAGAATATATTATCTGACAACTTCTACCTTTTCCCCGAGACTGTTGTGATTTGATGTGGTTGTTGTTTGTAGCAGGTCGAGTGAGAACCAGCGTGAAAGCCTCCGTGATCGGCCAGCTTAGGTAAAAATAGCAGCCAAATCCCCCTCAAACCACACCTTGTCATCTTTAAAAAGGACATTCGATAATGTAGTTCAGAGTAGAGTATTGCTGAAAAAGAAAGACAGGGTGGTCATGGTTTGATTGTCGTTGTTCATAGGTGTGCTGGATGATGGCTGACCTGCGGTTAAACAACAACCTACTGCAACAACATAACTATTCCAACCATGACCTACATCTATTAACGATAACAACACCTTGCACAAAAGCTTTAAACCATTTCCTTGAAAAATTGTTTCAGCCGACACTTTGCATTTCCACTGTGGCGGTGATTCGAAACCTAACCGCTATAAATCAGCGTCAGGCTGTGCCGTGATATGGTTTTCTCGATTATTCTAGAACACAACGCGTAGCTTAGAGAGCAGACCTCCGACTACGCGGAAATTTGCGCAGTTGCTTTCCTATATTTATGGACCGACTGCATAATGTCAGACAGATTAGCTTTCGATCATTTCAGGTCAGTTTGACTCTCCCAGTCGGCAATTTTTTATATTGTTCATAGTAAATAGCCAACATTAAATATCTTTATGTCCAGCAATAAATATTCAGT